>NW_015505742.1:732503-787984 GCF_001515645.1 Sinocyclocheilus grahami | reverse complement strand
CTGACGCCTCATTGGCCGCTGGATCGTACGTCAACGTTGCCGCCATCTTGGTGCGGGCATCTTTTCCATCATTCTCATAAGTGGACTCGAGAAAATGCCTTAGTCGTTAATTATTATAAAAATGTTATACTACTGTAAATATATTACTTACTGTTACATCTTACTTTATACTATATTACACATATATTTGCTGAACTGTTGTACCAAATCACATGTATGTACTTTGTTATTGTCTGTTTTGGAGTATGTACCTGTAAATAATTGCACTTAAATATTCTATGTTGTTTGGTGTGTTTCACGTCTCTCCAGACCCCGATCCAAATGCAGAAGCTTATATGGACTTCATGAAGAAACACTGTTGTTATGATGCAATTCCCACCAGCTGCAAACTAGTCATTTTTGACACCACACTGCAGGTTGGGATGCAGTAATTGTCCTCGATGTAACAGAAAGTGTTTTCATTTAATATAATTTAAAAATGACCACTATAATTCATTTAGAAAAAAAATTTGTTTCGAAGAGGTGAACACACATCTATTGTATCGATGCAGGTAAAGAAGGCCTTCTTTGCTTTGGTTGCAAATGGCCTGAGAGCGGCCCCTTTATGGGACAACAAACTGCAGAGATTTGTGGGTAAGACTGATCAGAGTGTGTGCATGTTATTTTTATCTATATGACTTGTTCTCTTGGTTCCTTCATTCCCTTGCCTTTTTCCCCAGGTATGCTGACAATCACAGATTTCATCAATATTCTTCATCGGTATTACAGGTCACCCATGGTGGGTTGCGATCTCTGCCTCTTCTCTAATGATCACCTTGTGTTGTCCTTCGTGGTTTGAATCATATTGATTTTGCATTGACTGTCCACATAATGCTGCATGAGACAGATATTGTTTCGTTTGGTAGATGATAACTAAGTGACTTGAAATAGTATTCGGCCTCAGTCTATTTCATGCAAATTTCCTCAACCTGATATTTTCAGCCTTTTATTTGTAAATCAGTCAACTATGCAACAATTTAAAAAAATTTAATTAAATACATTTCCCAATTTAAAAAAAATAAGACTATTAAAGAATCTAGATTGTCAGTCTAGATACTGTCTTCTAATTACCCCTCACTTATTTTATTTATATGTCTATAATTATAAAAACAAATAATATATTTTTTTTTAATGTATGAGTTTTAGATTAAAAAAAATAACTAGAATTTTAAATAGGTTGGGGTCAGTAAGATTTGTAGATTTTTTCAGTAATGATACATTAAAGTAAAGACATTTATAATGTTACGAATATTTCTATTCATCAAAGAATCTGGGTAGCACTTTATTTTACAGTCCTGTTCCTCAAGTACTTATTATTTACTTGTAATTACAATAACTAGGTACTAACCCTGAAACTACCCTTTTCCCATGTAGCTACCTTATATCACCAGTACTTTCTTAGATGAGTACACTTTTAAGTACATGCAAATACACATACTGTAAAATAAAGTGCAACCAAAAAATGTATCACAAACATATTTCCACAAAATATTAAGCAGCACAACTATTCAGCATTGATAATAATAAGAAATGTTTCTTGAGCAGCAAATATGATAATGATTTCGGAAGAATCATGTGACACTGAAGACTGGAGTAATGATGCTGAAAATTCAGCTTTGCATCACAGGAATAAATTACATTTTACAATATATTCAAATATAAAATAGTTATTTTAAATTGCAATAATATTTCAGAATTGTACTGTTTTTACTGTATATTTGATCCAATAAATGCAGCCTTGGTGAGCATAAGATACTTTTTTGAAAACATTAACAAATATGACTGACCCCAAACTTTTGAACAGTATTCTATATTTATATATACATTAAACTGTATCATTAGTATTTTATAGTTACCTTCTTCCTCTTGTAGGTTCAGATCTATGAATTGGAGGAACACAAGATTGAGACATGGAGAGGTGATTCATTTCAAAATAAATAATCTGAACTACACAGATGATGTTGTCATACGCAGCCACTAATATAAAAGTCCTAAAAGACAGTGGGTTTGACTTACTAAAGCATGTAATATGTAAAGTGCTTCGCTGAATCAAAAAAATAAGTACTTAAGGCCTTGACAAATGTGATAGTGTAATTGCCCTCATGTTTTCTTCGTGAAAGAGAAAAAAAGATGATAGCATTGCTCCTTAAAATGGACTATATAATTTTTAGTAAGCATTCTTTACATTACAGATGTTAGGTTGACATATTTAGTATTGAAACATTATCAGGCTGCCTGTGTATATATATATATATATATATATATATATATGTGTGTGTGTATCTCACGCAGCTGTCATTGTGTGATTATAGGGCAAATTTACTGCATAGTGTTATTTGAGATGAACGAATTAGATTCGATTTTTTCCCGTGTTTCTCTCTTTCTGTTAGACGTCTATCTGCAATATCATGATCAATGTCTCATCAGTATCACACCGGATGCGAGGTATGAAAAATATTGTTTATGCTAAACGTACTGGCGCAGTTGAGTTTCTGGATAGTTGTCAGGGTTGCTGGTGCCATTTATGATTGTTATACATAAGAATAAGGAACATGCTACATAGATTTTCCTATTTAGATTACCATTCAAAAGTTTGAGGTTGGTAAGATTTTTTTGTTTGTTTTTGGAAGAAAAAGACTGCATATTTGATCAAAATTCGTAAATTCAAAATTGATCAAATTAGTAAAATTGTGAAATATTATTACAATTTAAAACAACAGTTTTCTAGTGTAATATATTTTAAAATGTCATTTATTCCTGTGATGCAAAGCTGAATTTTCAGCATCATCAGTGTCACATTATCCTTCAGAAATCATTCTAATATGATGTTTTGTCCTCAAGAAATATTTCTCACTTTTTTTTTTCAGGATTCAGTAATGAATAGAAAGTTCAAAAGAGCTGCATTTATTTGAAATAGAAAACTTTTGAAACATTATACAGTAAGCCTTTACTGTCACTTTTGATAAATATTATGCATTGCTGAAAAAAATCTCTCTCTCTCTCTCTCTATATATAACATGCTACATAGATTTTCCTATTTAGATTACCATTCAAAAGTTTGAGGTTGGTAAGATTTTTTTGTTTGTTTTTGGAAGAAAAAGACTGCATATTTGATCAAAATTCGTAAATTCAAAATTGATCAAATTAGTAAAATTTAAAACAACAGTTTTCTAGTGTAATATATTTTAAAATGTCATTTATTCCTGTGATGCAAAGCTGAATTTTCAGCATCATCAGTGTCACATTATCCTTCAGAAATCATTCTAATATGATGTTTTGTCCTCAAGAAATATTTCTCACTTTTTTTTTTCAGGATTCAGTAATGAATAGAAAGTTCAAAAGAGCTGCATTTATTTGAAATAGAAAACTTTTGAAACATTATACAGTAAGCCTTTACTGTCACTTTTGATAAATATTATGCATTGCTGAAAAAAATCTCTCTCTCTCTCTCTCTCTATATATATATATATATATAAAAAAATCTTACTCCGCTCAAACACAAACAGTAGTGTATGTATTTATAATATATTTTATAATATGTATTTATGTATGTGACCCTGGACCACAAAAGCAGTCTTAAGTCGCTGGGGTATATTTGTAGCAATAGCCAAAAATACATTGTAAAATTATCTATTTTTTTATGCCAAAAATCATTAGGATATTAAGTAAATATCATGTTCCATGAAGATATTCTGTAAATTTCCTAACGTAAATATATCAAAACGTAATTTTTGATTAGTAATATGCATTGCTAAGAACTTCATTTGAATAACTTTAAAGGTGATTTTCTCAATATTTTGATTTTTTTTGCACCCTCAGATTCCAGATTTTCAAACAGTTGTATCTCGGCCAAATATTGTCCTATCCTAACAAACCATACATCAATGGAAAGCTTATTTATTCAGTGTGTATAAATCTCAATTTCAAAAAATTGACCCGTATGACTGTCTGCCTCTTCTCTAATGATCACCTTGTGTTGTCCTTCGTGGTTTGAATCATATTGATTTTGCATTGACTGTCCACATAATGCTGCATGAGACAGATATTGTTTCGTTTGGTAGATGATAACTAAGTGACTTGAAATAGTATTCGGCCTCAGTCTATTTCATGCAAATTTCCTCAACCTGATATTTTCAGCCTTTTATTTGTAAATCAGTCAACTATGCAACAATTTAAAAAAATTTAATTAAATACATTTCCCAATTTAAAAAAAATAAGACTATTAAAGAATCTAGATTGTCAGTCTAGATACTGTCTTCTAATTACCCCTCACTTATTTTATTTATATGTCTATAATTATAAAAACAAATAATATATTTTTTTTTAATGTATGAGTTTTAGATTAAAAAAAATAACTAGAATTTTAAATAGGTTGGGGTCAGTAAGATTTGTAGATTTTTTCAGTAATGATACATTAAAGTAAAGACATTTATAATGTTACGAATATTTCTATTCATCAAAGAATCTGGGTAGCACTTTATTTTACAGTCCTGTTCCTCAAGTACTTATTATTTACTTGTAATTACAATAACTAGGTACTAACCCTGAAACTACCCTTTTCCCATGTAGCTACCTTATATCACCAGTACTTTCTTAGATGAGTACACTTTTAAGTACATGCAAATACACATACTGTAAAATAAAGTGCAACCGAAAAATGTATCACAAACATATTTCCACAAAATATTAAGCAGCACAACTATTCAGCATTGATAATAATAAGAAATGTTTCTTGAGCAGCAAATATGATAATGATTTCGGAAGAATCATGTGACACTGAAGACTGGAGTAATGATGCTGAAAATTCAGCTTTGCATCACAGGAATAAATTACATTTTACAATATATTCAAATATAAAATAGTTATTTTAAATTGCAATAATATTTCAGAATTGTACTGTTTTTACTGTATATTTGATCCAATAAATGCAGCCTTGGTGAGCATAAGATACTTTTTTGAAAACATTAACAAATATGACTGACCCCAAACTTTTGAACAGTATTCTATATTTATATATACATTAAACTGTATCATTAGTATTTTATAGTTACCTTCTTCCTCTTGTAGGTTCAGATCTATGAATTGGAGGAACACAAGATTGAGACATGGAGAGGTGATTCATTTCAAAATAAATAATCTGAACTACACAGATGATGTTGTCATACGCAGCCACTAATATAAAAGTCCTAAAAGACAGTGGGTTTGACTTACTAAAGCATGTAATATGTAAAGTGCTTCGCTGAATCAAAAAAATAAGTACTTAAGGCCTTGACAAATGTGATAGTGTAATTGCCCTCATGTTTCCTTCGTGAAAGAGAAAAAAAGATGATAGCATTGCTCCTTAAAATGGACTATATAATTTTTAGTAAGCATTCTTTACATTACAGATGTTAGGTTGACATATTTAGTATTGAAACATTATCAGGCTGCCTGTGTATATATATATATATATATATATATATGTGTGTGTGTATCTCACGCAGCTGTCATTGTGTGATTATAGGGCAAATTTACTGCATAGTGTTATTTGAGATGAACGAATTAGATTCGATTTTTTCCCGTGTTTCTCTCTTTCTGTTAGACGTCTATCTGCAATATCACGATCAATGTCTCATCAGTATCACACCGGATGCGAGGTATGAAAAATATTGTTTATGCTAAACGTACTGGCGCAGTTGAGTTTCTGGATAGTTGTCAGGGTTGCTGGTGCCATTTATGATTGTTATACATAAGAATAAGGAACATGCTACATAGATTTTCCTATTTAGATTACCATTCAAAAGTTTGAGGTTGGTAAGATTTTTTTGTTTGTTTTTGGAAGAAAAAGACTGCATATTTGATCAAAATTCGTAAATTCAAAATTGATCAAATTAGTAAAATTTAAAACAACAGTTTTCTAGTGTAATATATTTTAAAATGTCATTTATTCCTGTGATGCAAAGCTGAATTTTCAGCATCATCAGTGTCACATTATCCTTCAGAAATCATTCTAATATGATGTTTTGTCCTCAAGAAATATTTCTCACTTTTTTTTTTCAGGATTCAGTAATGAATAGAAAGTTCAAAAGAGCTGCATTTATTTGAAATAGAAAACTTTTGAAACATTATACAGTAAGCCTTTACTGTCACTTTTGATAAATATTATGCATTGCTGAAAAAAATCTCTCTCTCTCTCTCTCTCTATATATATATATATATATAAAAAAATCTTACTCCGCTCAAACACAAACAGTAGTGTATGTATTTATAATATATTTTATAATATGTATTTATGTATGTGACCCTGGACCACAAAAGCAGTCTTAAGTCGCTGGGGTATATTTGTAGCAATAGCCAAAAATACATTGTCAAAATTGATTTTTCTTTTATGCCAAAAATCATTAGGAAAGTAAAGATCATGTTCCATGAAGATATGTTGTACATTTCCTACTGTAAATATATCAAAACTTCATTTTTGATTAGTAATATGCATTGCTAAGAACTTCATTTGAATAACTTTAAAGGTGATTTTCTCAATATTTGCTGGGGTATATTTGTAGCAATAGCCAAAAATACATTGTCAAAATTGATTTTTCTTTTATGCCAAAAATCATTAGGAAAGTAAAGATCATGTTCCATGAAGATATGTTGTACATTTCCTACTGTAAATATATCAAAACTTCATTTTTGATTAGTAATATGCATTGCTAAGAACTTCATTTGAATAAATTTAAAGGTGATTTTCTCAATATTTTGATTTTTTTTGCACCCTCAGATTCCAGATTTTCAAACAGTTGTATCTCGGCCAAATATTGTCCTATCCGAACAAACCATACATCAATGGAAAGCTTATTTATTCAGTGTGTATAAATCTCAATTTCAAAAAATTGACCCGTATGACTGGTTTTGTGGTCATGTTTTTTCTGTCTGTACACAGCCTCTTTGACGCCGTCTACTCTTTACTGAAACACAAAATCCACAGGCTGCCAGTCATTGACCCAGAGTCTGGAAATGTCCTTCACATACTGACCCATAAGAGAATCCTCAAGTTCCTTCATATATTTGTAAGACGAATAAATCCAATTGTTAGTTTTACTTGAACTCACGATTTTACAGTTCAGCATGTTTATAAATGTGTATATTTCCTCTTCATCTTTAGGGAGCCTCAGTGCCCAAGCCATGCTTCTTGAAGATGCAAGTTAAAGATGCAGGAATAGGAACTTTCACAGACGTGGCGACTGTCTCACAGACGGCCACTGTGTACGATGCACTTTCTGTGTTTGTTGAGCGACGTGTTTCCGCTCTCCCAGTGGTGGATGACGATGGTACTCAAACAAGCTAAATAAGTCATGTTACAGGACACAAACAGAATATTGAACTTCCGTTTTTTTTCTTCTAGGCAAGGTGGTCGCCCTGTATTCCAGATTTGACGTGATTGTGAGAATCTCTTCTCCTTTTTTAATTTCTGACATTAAAGGCAGAACTGGCTTATTGAGAGAACTTGTAACCAGTATCTTGTTTAGTGATGTTTTAGTTGACTGCCACCGTTTCTTTTGGCAGAATCTTGCAGCGCAGAAAACCTACAATAACCTGAGCATGAGCATGCTGGAGGCGGTGCGGAGGAGACGCTGTTATGTGGAAGGAGTCATTAAATGTTACCCTGACGAGACTTTGGAAACTGTTATTGACAGAATCGTCAAGGCTGAGGTGAGGAAGTGTGTTCTAAACTGAGGCTGATCTTATTAGTTAGAAATTACAAATGTATATGAATTGATTCTTTGCATATCTCCATGTAGTTTTGCTACATATATTTTATTGTTTTGTTTGGTATTTAACATGGAAAAAAAATGGAAAGCAAGAATGACGGATCTCTGTTTTACATGATATATTTATATTAAAAATAAAATGTATAAAATTTCAATAATTTTTTTTAATTATAGTTTATATCAAATTAGTACTGACAAAAACGGCTGCATTTAAAAAAAAAAATTCTTGTTTTTTTTTTGCAAATGTTATTCTATTTTATTGTTTTGTTTTGGATTAGATTTTTTTGACTTGTCATGTTTTGTTATTTTGTTTTATAACAAATGTCATTTTGTTTGCATTTTATTTATTTATTTTTTAACTGTCATTATTATTATAATTATTTTTTTATTTAAATTGATTTAATTATTATTATTTTTTTGTTTGTTTCGTTTTATTTCTGAGGCTGATCTTATTAGTTAGAAATTACTAATTTATATAAATTAATCCTTTGCATATCTCCATGTAGTTTTGCTACATTTATTTTATTTTATTTTTTGGTATTTAACATGGAAAAAAATGAAAGGCAAGAATGAAGTAAGGATCTCGGTTTTACATGATATATGTATATTAAAAATAAAATTTATAAAATTTAAATAATTTTTTAAATTATAGTTTATATCAAATTAGTACTGACAAAAACGGCAAATGTTATTCTATTTTATTGTTTTGTTTTGGATTCGATTTTTTGACTTGTCATATTTTGTTATTTTGTTTTATAACAAATGTCATTTTGTTTACATTTTATTACTGCCTTCCCAGCCTAGCTTTGCCAACACATGCACTGCTGCTGCACATAGTACTAGTCAAAAGTTTGGACACACCAAACTCAGAGCAAAAGTAAAATCATCCAAACTATATAATGGAAGTGGAAATGGAATGGAATTATGTAGTGACAAAAACATTTTTTTTTTAATTTATTAGAAGTGCATCATGGGATGTTTTACACTCTTATTTTATTATTTATTTTGTTTTTCTGTTTTGTATTTTTATTTCAAATGTTATTCTATTTTATTATTTTATTTTTAATCAGATTTGTCATTTTTTATAACGTCAGCTTATTTTATTATTTTGTTTCATTCTGGGTTGTATTTATTTATTCATTTATTTTTTTTTTTTTTGTTAATCTATAAAATTACATAAATGGAAGTCTTGTAATTATGCACTGTTAAAAAAATCAGAAAATCCTAAAATAATTTATATTTGTCTAAAAACACATTTCCAGCATTTAATCATAAAGCATGCGATCATGAGAAACATAGATTCAGCCAGGTGTGTGTAAACATTTAACTAGTACTGTAAATTACCCCACAGTATTATGTGCCTTTATTAATGCAATCAGTATAGTCATTATTGAATCTCTGCCACTCCTAATACATCTCTCTACCTTTAGGTATTCACAACCAGTGAGCAATAACTGAAAACACTTCTATGCTATGCTAATGACAGCAAATTGCTGATGACTAGAGTTCTCCCCGCATGTTTGTGCATGTGCGTGACCTTGTTTGTTGGTAGTATGAGTATTTGAAGGTTTGAGAATACACTGGTGGGTCGGGGACCTTTAACCCCAGTGTGTTTGGGAGCACAGCCACTGTCCTGTCCTGTCCTGTCCTGTCTGTGCTGGTATTGTTGCTGTACTTCAGAGTAGGAATACCATGGTATTATCTAGTTCAGAAAAGCATGGTAATACCATGCTACTTTCTGTAAGTGTATTCTCTTATCCTGTTTCAGCAGATAAAGTATGACTGCAAGCAAGAATGAGGAAAGGAGCTTGTTTTTACATTATACATTCATATTGTAAAATATGTTCAGTTTGGATTACGTAAAGTGTATAATATATTAAGCAACACATTTCTCATTTAACCGAGAGATTGTTTGTGATAAATGAGTACTGACAAAAGGAAACTGTTGCATTTTGTTTTCATGTAGAAGTGAGCACATTGGCTTGGATTCTGATCAAATTGATCATCTAGTTTGCCTTTTTGTGCTATGTTATGAAATGTATTGTCAGATTATCATGTTTTGTTTTTCTAATAAACAATTCCTTGTACTCTTTCTTTGCCTGATTGCCTGCTCAACAAATAACCTTGTACAACAGTTTAAAAAGCAGCTTATTCTATATATATATATATATCATTTTGTTGAATTAATAAAATACAGTTTTATTTTAAGGTTATATAAAAATGTTATTAAATATTTCAATCTGCATAAAATGATAGATAGATAGATTTATTTAAATAAATGAATATTTAATTACATATATTTTATTTAAATCTTAATAAAATAAAACAAAACTGCATTATATTTAATGTTATTAAATGTAGTTACACCGAAATAGAGCTTAATATAAATATTTCTATTTCTTTACATCAACTGAAGCCCAGTAAGAGTAATATCCATTCTCTGCTAAAAAATAAAAAAATATATATAACATATTAATTAGTGCTGGGCAATAATTAATCGCATCCAAAATAAAAGTTTTTGTTTATATAATATATGTGTGTTTATATAATATGTACATGCATGTATATATTTAAGAAAAATATATTTATATATTAATATGAATAAAATACAAATTTTCAAAATTTTCATTTTTCTTATGTTCTAAACAATGTAATGACATGAAAAAAATGCTAAATTCACAAAACTTTTTTTCCCCTGGCAGTCAGGAGGATATATAATATAAATTACATGAATATACATATATACATGTAAATATTTTATATATATACTCTATGTGTGTCTTTATACGTATATATACATAATAAATATACACAGTATACATGCATATATGTGACTAAATGTAGTTACACCGAAATAGAGCTTAATATAAATATTTCTATTTCTTTACATCAACTGAAGCCCAGTAAGAGTAATATCCATTCTCTGCTAAAAAATAAAAAAAAATATATAACATATTAATTAGTGCTGGGCAATAATTAATCGCATCCAAAATAAAAGTTTTTGTTTATATAATATATGTGTGTTTATATAATATGTACATGCATGTATATATTTAAGAAAAATATATTTATATATTAATATGAATAAAATACAAATTTTCAAAATTTTCATTTTTCTTATGTTCTAAACAATGTAATGACATGAAAAAAATGCTAAATTCACAAAACTTTTTTTCCCCTGGCAGTCAGGAGGATATATAATATAAATGACATGAATATACATATATACATGTAAATATTTTATATATATACTCTATGTGTGTCTTTATACGTATATATACATAATAAATATACACAGTATACATGCATATATGTGACTCTGGAGCACAAAATCAGTCTTAAGTCGCTGGGGTATATTTGTAGCAATAGCCAAAAATACATTGTATGGGTCAAAATAATAGATTTTTCTTTTATGCCAAAAATCATTAGGACATTAAGTAAAGATCATTTTCCATTAAACTATTTTGTAAATTTCCTACCATAAATATATCAAAACTTAATTTTTGATTAGTAATATACATTGCTAAGAACTTCATTTGGACAACTTTAAAGATGATTTTCTCAATATTTTGATGGGGTTTTTTTGCACCCTCAGATTCCAGATTTTCAAACAGTTGTATCTCGGCCAAATATTGTCCTATCCTAACAAACCATACATCAATGGAAAGCTATTTTATGTAAAGCAAATTTATTCAGCTTTCAGATGATGTATAAATCTCAATTTAGAAAAACAAATCGACCCTCATGACTGGATTTGTGCTCCAGGGTCACACATTATTTAAACAAAAACTTTTATTTTGGATTGCCCAGCACGAAATTGTTCATATAAATATGTCAATAAAAATAAATAATATTGGTTAAATCAAATAAATGTCAAGTTTAATAGTATAAGCGTGTGTTTGTGGCGCAGCCAGCAGATGTCCCCCAAGGGCCCAGTAAACACTGAGCAATTAGTAATATACATTGCTAAGAACTTCATTTGGACAACTTTAAAGATGATTTTCTCAATATTTTGATGGGGTTTTTTTGCACCCTCAGATTCCAGATTTTCTAACAGTTGTATCTCGACCAAATATTGTCCTATCCTAACAAACCATACATCAATGGAAAGCTATTTTATGTAAAGCAAATTTATTCAGCTTTCAGATGATGTATACATCTCAATTTAGAAAAACAAATCGACCCTCATGACTGGATTTGTGCTCCAGGGTCACACATTATATAAACAAAAACTTTTATTTTGGATTGCCCAGCACGAAATTGTTCATATAAATATGTCAATAAAAATAAATAATATTGGTTAAATCAAATAAATGTCAAGTTTAATAGTATAAGCGTGTGTTTGTGGCGCAGCCAGCAGATGTCCCCCAAGGGCCCAGTAAACACTGAGCACGTGACTCTGTGAGAGCCTGTAAAATCCGCGGTGTGCTTCTGTTTTTTCTAATAATCCATGACCAGCGTCTCCTGACCAAACCCCGTCACCAACACACACAAACAACGCTGGACAAGTGAGAATGGCGAGCAGACGGGCCTCGGTGTCCTCGGCGGATCTGGAGGCCTGGTTCCCCGCGCCCGGCGGCGGCGAGGATGCGCCGGAGCTGCGGCGGCTGCGGGAGCGTCTGCGCGGCTGGCTGTCGCAGTGTGAGCCCGCGGTGCTCTGCGCGCAGCGGCTGCTGGTGTGGGAGAGGCCGCTTCACAGCATCATCGCCGCGCTGGCGCTCAACACGCTGTTCTGGTGAGACCCGAGCCAATACATCTGTTCGTTTGGAAGAGACGGTGTTAATCCTGACCAGTGCGTTCGTTCGTTCGTTCGTTAATCATCTGGTTAATCTGCTCGTTAGTAGCCGCCTCAGGTCGAAGTTCTCCCGCGTTGCTTTTGTGGCAGCTTCGCTACTCTTACCGAATAATACTCTTAGTATTACTGGTAAGTTACTGTGTTTCGGACATGTGCTATGGTTCTTGGGCGACCCTGTAAATACCATGGTAATGATAATTTACCGTCGTAAACATCGAAATACCATGGTATCACTTTGGGTTTTTGGACGTAACGTTACATACCATAATACTACAATATGATTGCTGTGCCATACCGTGACAAAAAGTACTATGGCAGGTAACGTTACAGACAGAAATACCATGGTACTTTGATATATACCATAGTACTACTCCATGATTTAAGAATACACTGATATATCGATAGCCAAAACATGGCCATACCTAGGTACTTTTTTTTGTAAGGGGTAAATACCATGGTGTATGATTATGGTATGTTTTTGGACATTTCCTGTGGTATTACCATGAACTTTTGTGAACAGATCTTGAATTAACACATAAATATAATTATTTCACAATAGTATTACTGTCTAAACATATTTCAGAATATTACTGTTTTTATTGTGCTTTTCATTAAATAAATGTAGCCTTGGTGAGCAGAAGAGACTTCTTTCAAAAACATAAAAAAGTTCAAATTAGAGACACCGTTATTGTGAAACATGTCTGTGTTGTCACAAAACAAGGAGGGATCGATTTATGGTTCATCTTAATTTTATCATCCTGTTGTATTTTTAATATTTCCTGAGAATTTCTTGAACGGGGGCCCATTCGTTCACTGTCGCTCACTGTTTGCTCCTGTGTTCTCTACAGTGTGGCATCCTGAGGCGTCTGTCGTTGAGCGGTATGTGTCTCAACAGCAGCCCCATCTCTTATGTGTTTGCACTGCTCACTTTCAGGATTGTTTATGCTGTATCCTAAGTTTGTCTCCTTATGAAATGAGTTGAAATCTGTCCTGACTGTACAGAGAAGCGCTGACTGATCAGCCACGTCTGTTAAGCGTCGAGGAGCTCAGCCACCATCTCGCCGAGAGTTACCTCACCTTCAGCCTTTGCATCCAAGAAATGCTTCAGTACAAACGGCAAAACCACGGCAAGGTGAGGAGAGAGATTCTTTCAGCTAAATATATTTAAAAAGTGTGTCTCAGAATAACACCAAAATGATAATTCTGTCTTTATTCAACCTCATGTCATTCAAAACCTGCATGACTTACTTTCTTCCTTTTTGTCTGAAAGAAAAAAGAAAATATTATTTGGAATTTAAATGTTTTCTATTTCTCAAAAGTTTGGGGTCAGTAAGGTAAATTTAGTACATTTTATTTTTTTATGAAATTAATACTTTTGTTCAGCAAGGATACATTATTGATTAAAAGTGACAGTGAAAACATTGATTTGATCAGTCTGAAAGAAAAAAGAAAATATTATTTGGAATTTAAATGTTTTCTATTTCTCAAAAGTTTGGGGTCAGTAAGGTAAATTAAATTTTTTTTATGAAATTAATACTTTTGTTCAGCAAGGATACATTATTGATTAAAAGTGACAGTGAAAACATTGATTTGATCAGTGTTAAATTTAGTTCTTTTAAACTTTCTATTTATCAAAGAATCCTGAAATAAAAAAATGTATCATGTTTCCCACAGTAATATTAAGCAGCACATCTGTTTTCAACATTATTAATAATAAGTGTTTCTTGAGCAAATCATCATATTAGAATGATTTCTGACGGAGCATGTGACACTGAAAACTGGAGTAATGATTATGAAAATTCAGCTTTTCCATCACTGGAAAAAAACAACATGATATTGTAACAATATTTCACAATATGACCGTTTTGGTTGTATTTTTGATCAAATAAATGCAGCCTTGGTGAGCTTAAGAGACTTAATTAAAAAAAAAAATCTTTCTGACCCCAAACATTTTCTGTCCAGAAAGTGTTTACTGAATTAATACTTTTGTTCAGCAAGGATACATTATTGATTAAAAGTGACAGTGAAAACATTGATTTGATCAGTGTTAAATTTAGTTCTTTTAAACTTTCTATTTATCAAAGAATCCTGAAATAAAAAAATGTATCATGTTTCCCACAGTAATATTAAGCAGCACATCTGTTTTCAACATTATTAATAATAAGTGTTTCTTGAGCAAATCATCATATTAGAATGATTTCTGACGGAGCATGTGACACTGAAAACTGGAGTAATGATTATGAAAATTCAGCTTTTCCATCACTGGAAAAAAACAACATGATATTGTAACAATATTTCACAATATGACCGTTTTGGTTGTATTTTTGATCAAATAAATGCAGCCTTGGTGAGCTTAAGAGACTTAATTAAAAAAGAAATCTTTCTGACCCCAAACATTTTCTGTCAAGTCAAGTCAAGTCACCTTTATTTACAGTGGGTACGGAAAGTATTCAGACAATAACTGCAGCCTTGGTGAGCAGAAGAGACTTAGATTTAAAAATCTTACCAACCCCAAACATTTTCTGTCCAGAAAGTGTTTACTGATCAATCGTTCTGTTTCTCCTCATCAGTTCTGCATCATGATGTGTTCAGGATGTTTCATCCTGGCCGGGGTTGGACATTACATTCCCGGGATAATGATCTCCTACATCATATGTGAGCAAACCTGTTTATTTCCATATATTCTTTTTACACACACTGCTCGCCTTTTGCACCAGCTACTCAAATTGCACAACACACAGCTTTTCAAGTCCACCTCTGCACTTACATAACACTCACATTGCTATGAATTAAAGAAGCAAAATAACGAGTTTTCTGTCCAGAAAGTGTTTACTGATCAATCGTTCTGTTTCTCCTCATCAGTTCTGCATCATGATGTGTTCAGGATGTTTCATCCTGGCCGGGGTTGGACATTACATTCCCGGGATAATGATCTCCTACATCATATGTGAGCAAACCTGTTTATTTCCATATATTCTTTTTACACACACTGCTCGCCTTTTGCACCAGCTACTCAAATTGCACAACACACAGCTTTTCAAGTCCACCTCTGCACTTACATAACACTCGCATTGCTATGAATTAAAGAAGCAAAATAACGAGATAAATATATATCACTCCAGAGAGGAAAAATATATTCCCAGCATTTCTGTTTGGCTGGGTAAAAAAAAAATGCAGGCACATTTAAATACAGAAATGTATTTATACTAAATACTACAACAATTCAAAGTGGTGTCAAAAAGTGTCATTTCTGTTGTCCTTTTGAGTGAATTTAATTAAAAAAGACAGGGAACCTATCCAGGTCATATTTTACCATAAAATCAAAAAGATTTGAAATCAAGACAATTTGAATGAAGAAAAACAGGGCTTCTTTAGGATTATTAAGATGTTTAATGTTTTTTTATTTAAATGTAGTTATTATTATTTATTTATTATTTTTGGTGTCAAGAGTTATTTTAGAGTTCTATTAAAGCTTCTTATGCTCACCAAGGATGCATTTATTGGATCAAATATACAGTAAAAACAGTAATACTGTGAAATATTATTACAATTTAAAATAACTTTTCTTCATAAATATATTTTAAAATGTAATTTAATACTGTGATGCAATGCTAAATTTTCAGCATCATTACTCCAGTCTTCAGTGTCACATGATCTTCAGAAATCATTCTAATATGCTGATTTGCTGCTCAAGAAACATTTCTTATAGTTATCAATGTTTAAAATAGTTGATACATTTCATTTTCCAGGATTCTTTGAAAAATATGAAGTTCAAAAGAACGGCGTTTATTTGAAATAGACATCTTTTGTAACATTATGCGTCACTTTTGATCAATTGAATGCGTCCTTGTTGGGTAAAAGTATAATTTCTTCTAAAAAGTAACTCTTACTGACTCCAAACCTTTGAATAGTACTGGATGCAGAGGTTAGTAGTGTTTTTCTCTGTCCTGCATTAGTGCTGAGTGTGCTGCTGTGGCCGCTGGTGGTTTACCATGAGCTGATCCAGAAAATGTACACCGGACTGGAGCCCATACTGATGAAACTCGACTACAGCATGAAAGGAGACACACAGCACCGCAAATACGACAAGAGAAGTGAGAGCGTTGCCTTTATTGACTGTCCTAGCTTGCTAACCTAACTTTTCAATTTTTCAAAACCCAAAATAAACACAATATTGTTGTTTTACGTTAGTGTTAAATGTAATCTTATATATACAGATTTTATACCAGTCATTTTATTTTATAGACAATTATATAATGGCTGATAATAAATCTGATATGTCTGATATTTTTTGCCACTATGTTCATGCTTAAAGTGAAATCAGGTGTCAAGACATTTTAGATAAAGTAAAAAAAATTGTTTTACAGAAACCTGGCACAAGTTTACTGCTTGAACCTGAATAAATAATCCCTAATATTATCTGCATCCAATATTGGACTAATAATAACAATAAAAACTCTTTCTGCCGATATCACAGTAAAAGACTCTTTGCAAACCAGGTTGTTAGTGTGTCACTTTCTGTTAGACTGTGCTCAGGAGAAGTGTGTGTGTGTGTGTGTCCAGAGCTGAAAAAGGAGCAGGAAGAGGGTGATGAGCCGAGGGCAGAGACAGAGAGCGAGAGCGAGGAGGAGCTGTCATGTTTCGCCCCTACTGTGAGTGTCCTGATACAGGGGGGTTAGTCTCATGTTTGGTGGTGAGGGGTGTGTCCCATCTTACAGGGGCTGTATTCTATATTTAAACATTACTCCAGTCTTCAGTGTCACATGATCCTTCAGAAATCATTCTAATATGCTGATTTGCTGCTCAAGAAACATTTATCATTATTATCAATGATGAAAGCAGTTGTGCAGCTTAATGTTTTTGATACTTGAATTTATTTGAAAAAGAAATCTTTTGTAACATTTTAAATGTCTTTCACTTTTGATCAATTTAATGCATCCTTGTTGAATAAAAGTATTAATTTCTTTCCAAAACAATCTTAGTGAACAGTAGTGTAATTCCAGTCACTGATTGGTTTGTTCTGTGATCAGGTGGATGTGAAGACTACGGCTCTGGCGATGGCCATCACAGACTCTGAGCTGTCCGATGAGGAGGCATCTATACTGGAGAGTGGAGGATTCTCTGTGTCCAGAGCCACCACACCACAGCTCACAGACGTCTCTGAAGGTCCTCAAATTGAATTTTTTTTTATAAAATTGTAGTTTAGTCACACTTATTAAAAGAAGTGGATCAGTACCACAGACAACAAACATTCAACAGACATTATTTACATGGGGTCTATAATTTTTTTTGTAATGTTTTTTTTATATATTTAAGTCTTTTATACTTACCAAGTCTGCATTTATTTTATCAAAAATACAGTAAAAACTGTAACATTAATATTACAGTTTAAAGTAACTTTTCTATTTGAATACATTTTAAAATGAAATGAATTCCTCTGAGCTCCTTTTTCCTGCAAAGCTCATTTATCAGCAGTCTTAAAATTTGCTGCTCATGAAACATTTCTGATTATTATCAATTTTGAAAACCAACAGTAGTGTAATTCCAGTCACTGATTGGTTTGTTCTGTGATCAGGTGGATGTGAAGACTACGGCTCTGGCGATGGCCATCACAGACTCTGAGCTGTCCGATGAGGAGGCATCTATACTGGAGAGTGGAGGATTCTCTGTGTCCAGAGCCACCACACCACAGCTCACAGACGTCTCTGAAGGTCCTCAAATTGAATTTTTTTTTATAAAATTGTAGTTTAGTCAGACTTATTAAAAGAAGTGGATCAGTACCACAGACAACAAACATTCAACAGACATTATTTACATGGGGTCTATAATTTTTTTTGTAATGTTTTTTTTATATATTTAAGTCTTTTATACTTACCAAGTCTGCATTTATTTGATCAAAAATACAGTAAAAACTGTAACATTAATATTACAGTTTAAAGTAACTGTTTTCTATTTGAATACATTTTAAAATGAAATGAATTCCTCTGAGCTCCTTTTTCCTGCAAAGCTCATTTATCAGCAGTCTTAAAATTTGCTGCTCATGAAACATTTCTGATTATCAATTTTGAAAACAGTTGTGCTGCTTCATTTATTTATTTTTTCTTCTTTGATGAAGAGAGAAAGTTTAGAAGAACAACATTTATTTGAAACAGAAATCCCCCAATAAGGTGGGCTGTTTGTACTTAGTGTAAATAGACACTCCGATTATTTCATCATTGAAAAAGCCTTTCCCTTCTACTTTATTTTTACTCCAAAAATGCCTGTGTTTTCATCAGCAGACCTGGATCAGCAGAGCGTGCACAGTGAACCAGAGGAGGCGTTTTCTAGAGACCTAGCAGAGTTCCCGTCGGTGGACGAGCTGCCTTCTATTGAACCGGGTCTGTTCCATTTCCCGCTGGGCGTTCTCGGGTCTGAGCAGACAGGAGCGTCCGGATCCGAGCTCCAGGAGGAGCCGCTGTCTCCGGCCAGCCTCCTCATCCAGCACTTAGCATCTCCGCTCCACTTTGTCAACACGCACTTCAATGGACACGGACAAGCGGTGGGGGCGGACCAAAGCATTGTGGGTACTGAAAAAGAGGGAGGGGGATCGGCTGCCGGCGTTTCGAGACCCGCTCGGTCCCTGGAAGCCCTCAGCGAGGAGATAGTGAGCACGGCCATCTCTACCGTAGTACAGAACACTCTCTCAGCCCTGTTGCGGTCTAGCGAGGCCAGCGAGGGCTCGTCAATGGCTTCGTTTCTTCCCACCGAAACGCCTCCTTGCCCGATGGAAACGCCCCTCGAGTCGCCTTCCACCCTGGAAGCCAGCGCAGAAGAAGAGGACGTCGACGTCGCAAGCACCGAAGAGCAACCGGATGTCACGCTCGTACCCACCGAGGAAGAGGACTTTGAGCTTCTGGACCAAAGCGAACTGGAACAAATGGATGAGGGGTTGGGCCTTGGCGTTGATAGACAGGAAGTGGGTGGGGCTTCCACAGACACACCCCCAAGCAGTCAGCAGCACGCAGACCAGCAGGATTCCTAGCTTCATGTCATCTAAACTGTTTATTTTATTTATAGTCCTTGTAGATACCATATACTGACACAAACGATTCGTGAAAGGGAATTTTGCGGTCAGCTATGCCTTTATTTAGTTGTTTTCGGGAGTGAGATCACTGTGATTGTTGGTGGGCTTTTGTTTCCTGAGCAGGTGAATGTCCAAAACGTAAAACGTTTGACGCAAATCCTTAATGCGACGGTAATTAGTTTTATTTTAGTTTTTTTTGACAGATCCAAATGGCCTTCAGCCTCAAATCCAGCCACTCAGATTTCAAAAGCAGTTTAAAATAGACTTAGTTTTAATCATTTACTGTATGTATATTTCGACAAAGACCACATGTCTGCGACACAAGAGCCCTCTGGTTTATCAATCCCACGCTGACCGTTGTCATAAGGTTTAATGCATCGGGTCATGGGAAGAAGCCATGTGGGCTGAGTTTTATTTGCTTGTAGGGCTGGGAGGTTTTGTGTGGAAAGAGAGGATGAGCAGGATATGACTGCAAATTCTCAATGAAAAGTTGGTTATGTTAAAGATTTCTTTTCATAATCATAGCTTAACTAATATATTGCAATGAAGTGGATGGCTTTATTTATTAAAACTGGTTAGAGTGAAGAATAGTTTACTATTAAATACGTCTCAAATAAATAATAAAGCTGCAAGATTTATATTCTGGGAGACGGAAGTTAAATAAGTTTAGCACGTTGCGTTGCAATTGCGAATCAAATACTGAAAATCGTTTCGAGAAATCAATATTGGATTGTGCCATTTACTGATTTTTGAGGATGTAATCTGTAAAGTACTTTTTTGTGAATGCAGCGTAGCACACTTTAGCTCTCAGAAAAGTTCCCCCATTGTTAGTGCTTGATGTTTCCCCCCTGTATTCATGTAAAAGTTTAACTCATATTCAAGCTCAATATATTATAATTGGCTGCACTATTGAAGTATTGTTTGTGCACACATTTGCAGGACTTCTTCTGGATTTTCATATCCATGCCATATATACTGCTGTTCAAGAATTTGGGGTCAGTAAGATTTATTTTTTTTATAGGAATGAATACTTTTATGCAGAATGAATTAGAAAGAATAAAATTGATTAAAAGTTTTCTCTTTTTAAATAAATGCTGTCCTTTTGAACTTTCTAGTCAAAGAATTGTGAAAAAATATCGCTATTTCCACAAAATATGAAGCAGCACAAACGGTTTCAACATTAAAAATAATAATAAATGTTTCTTGAGCAGCAAATCAGCATATTAGAATGATTTCTAAATGATCATGTGACACTGGAGTAGTGATGCTGTAAATTAAGCTTTGCATCACAGGAATAAATTACATTTTAAAATATATTAAAATAGAAAACATCAAATAATTTGATTAAATAAATACAGTCTGGGAGAGCATAAAGGACTTCAAAACATTTAAAAATCTTACAGACTCCAAACTCTTGAACGATAGTGTAAGTCTTATTGTACAAATCACATCAAGAGCTCACAGATTGCCTGAAAAACTATTTACAGTGACGTTTGGGTAGATTTCGTGCATGGGCTTGACTGAATTACTTTCCCTTTTTTAATTGAAATGAACATTTATAAGAGGGGAATCCTAAGCGAATGATTGAGCCTTATTTGTATGCATCTTTGTAAGATGTTCGTAATAAGTCATCAAGGTATTCTAGAATTGACAACATGAAACAGCATATTTGGGATTATTTTAAAAGAATTCGATTATTCGTTTCTCTTCATGTCAGTGTCAGATCTCAGTGACTTCTTGTGTGACACTGAAAGAATATAAGATTTTATGATCCAATATTTTTCAATTATTAATCATACTAAAGGGAAATATCTTTTCAACTGGAAATGTGTATGTAAAAACAATGTATATATTTGAAGGCCTGTAACATGGGATGTTTTACAGATCTGTTGATTGATTGGAGGCAGGTTGACATTCCTTTAAATTCAAACATTATAAGAATAACGTCCTAACCAGTCATAATGTGTGAAAAAAATTCAATTTTAATTAGAATTTTGTTTAGCCCCACCCACTGTAAAATCTGATTGGTCTAAAATCCTGCGCCACATAGTTGCAAATATGTTCTGCGTTGCTGTGATTGTGTTTTTAAACTGCTTGTCGCATCTCGGTTGTTTGGTTAGGACTTGGTGTTTTTGCTTTGCGTTTTGCCCCTTCTCCTGTAGATACCCACAAACTGACACATCTGAGATTTGTGTTTTCAGATATTTACAGAGAGGTTATCTTTGTGTAATAGTGATTGTGTTTTGCTCATGCTGTTACTGCTTATGATCTATAAAAAAGCACTTGGAGTATTTAACTACAAACTGTATTGTTGAATGTCATTTTGTTACTCTGACTTGCGCCTCCATGTATCTCTAATATACACCCATAAGCTGGTTTTCAACTTCAAATGCTTTGTTCATTTAAACAGGGATTGTTTTCACTGAACTGAACTGAGTTGTAAATTGTGAACTATAGGGGGATTAAACTCTCTTGGTTTAAAGGAATAGTTCACCCTCAGTCCATCCAAGATGTAGATGAGTTTGTTTCAGAACAGATCCGGGGAATTTACATCATTTGCTCACCAATGGATCCTCTGCAGTGAATGGGTGCCGTCAGAATGAGAGTCCAAACAGCTGATAAAAACATCACAATAATTCACACATCTAATAAAGTCCATCAATTAACGCCTACTGAAATGAAAAGCTGTGCGTTTGTAATAAATCCATCCCTTTTTAACTTCAAACTGTTTTTCCAGCTAAAATATGAGTCGTCTATCAATATTGCATCCTCTAGTGAAAAAAATCTTGTGTGACTCAGGAGAGAAATATGCACAGATAAAGTCCAAAAAAGTTTTGATGTGAGAGGACAACAGAGGCTGGACTTTTTCACTGGAAGAAGCGTTATTATGGATTTTGTTTTTGACAAAAAAGCGACGGTTTAAAGTTAGAACAGCTGATGGACTTTTTTTTCTTACAAACACACAGCTTTTCACTTCACAAGACATTAACTGAGGGACTGGAGTGGTGTGGATTATTGTGATGTTTTTATCAGCTGTTTGGACTCTCATTCTGACGGCACCCATTCACTGCAGAGGATCTATTGGTGAACAAGTGATGTAAAATGCTACATTTCTCCAAATCTGCTCCCATGAATAAACAAACTCAACATCTTGGATGGCCTGAGGGAGAGTACATTTACAGCAAACTTTAACTTTTGGGTGAACTATTCCTTTAAGGCCAGAATGGTAACTACAAAGATAACCGCAACCATATTAACGCTATTTTACCGGGATCCAATTTGCAAATTAACAAGGGTTCTTTACCGCGTTCAGAATCGGTGGACACTTGGGGAAGAAACAGGATGATGTAGACTACAGATTTCTTATGTTTTGCATTAAATATCTGCTGACTGCTCAGAGAACCGCGCGAGAGAAAGCCAGGCATGCCGAAGGCCTAGTGAGGTCAGCTACCATATCGACAGCCAGTGTGTGAAGGCCTGTGGTGAGCTGGCAGCAGAAGCGAAGGCAGATGGTCGCACTGCTTATAGTCAGAGGTGACTGTAATCTCGATAAGTGGAGGCGATAAATCTCTTGAGGATGGAAACATTACAGAGGTCTATGATATTAATGGAAAATGTACGGTGGCCGAGAAGTGCAAAACAAATCACAATTCTGAAAACAAAATTACAAACGCAAATGCAAGTCTAAAAAACAAAATAACAATTCAGAAAGCACAACAACAATCCAGAAAACATTATAACAAGTCAGAAAACACAATGACAAATTCGAAAACAAAATAAGTCAGAAAACACAACGACAAATCAGACAAACCGGAAGAGGTAGGTATAGGTTGAGACCGCGCCATTGGTTTGGGATTGCTCAGCGCTGACTGGACGAGACATCTGTCAATCAACTTATACAGGAAGAACCAGCCGAAGAACAGCAGAGTCCTGGTAGAAAGTTCGGAGATGGTATTAAAGTAGCTCAGTTTAAATGTATTGTATGAATTTTCCTTACTATGGGTTTTGAAAAGGGAGGAAAAAAAAGTTTGGCAAAAGGTGGGATCGAACCTGGGTCGATCGCGTCAAAAAGCCAATGACACACACTTATCCATCTGCACCACTGGAGCTGATGATATACAGCCACTTTTAATAACTTTAAACTTTTAACTTTTTTTTCATAGTAAGGGCAATTCATACAATACATTTAAACTGAGCTACTTTAATACCATCTCCGAACTTTCTACCAGGACTCTGCTGTTCTTCGGCTGGTTCTTCCTGTATACGTTGATTGACAGATGTCTCGTCCAGTCAGCGGTGAGTAATCCCAAACCAATGGCGCGGTCTCAACCTATACCTAGCTCTTCCGGTTTGTCTGATTTGTCATTGTGTTTTCTGACTTGTTAATTTGTTTTCGGATTTATCGTTGTGTTTTCTGACTTGTTATTTAGTTTTTTAGACTTGCGTTTGTAATTTGTTATTTTGTTTTCAGAATTGTGATTTGTTTTGCACTTCTCGGCCACCGTAAAAATGGCAATTTAAGTGTTCTTGCCAGATGCTTTTTAAGGAAGGTGCTTTCAAGCTGCATTTAGAAGATTCAGATTTCTGGGTCCATTTTACTTGGGCGACCACCTAGGTGACCCTAGCAACCCCATAGCAACACACTAAAACTCTCAGAACACATTAGAAACAGCACAGCAATGCCCTGGCATCAAAAACAAGAAAGACTGTAAAGTAGGATCCAATATGAAGAACTTTTCAGCTTTTTCTCCTTATTTTGAAGTACGCATTGTATCATGTTGTATTTTAGTATTAATGGAAATATCTGAACTAAAATTTAGAAAATTACCAGTACCTTTTCTACCGATTTTTTTTTCTTCCAGTGGGTAGCGGCAAGGTTTGCACTATGGAGCCAGATCAGCCTCAAAAATAATACATTTGCAAAACAAAATTCATAAATGCACAGGACAATTTACATTGACAAAATCCGATTAGTAAATTCAAAACACAATTCATAAATTAAAAAAAAGCATAAATATTTCCCCAAATGCTCACACAAAAGCATCTTACCTGATTACAATTTCTACAAAATCACATTATGATTTATATCGCTCGCACAAAATACAGCTACCCGGTTAGCCTGCTGTCTTATACACCAAAGTTGCACATACCCTGTTTATTCAGTCTGTAATGTTATTAAATAAGTGTTAAATGTCCAGATATTTCATTTAATAACAACAATTATGTAATGTGTTCTGTTGTTGTTATTAATAGCAGTAGTATCAGGTTCGCAGTAACTTTTGATCAGGCATTAAAAACCGCTATCACCACCTAAGAGAGATTTCGAACACACACAGCGGAGAGATTTAGCATGGAGGATGAAAACCACACTCAACAAGTGAGTAAAGTCGTTTTTTTTATCTGATGGCATTTTCTGATGACATCATTCATAAATGTGTGATGGAAATTAATTCAAGAACTCGATATATACATAATGTGTTCTGTTGTTGTTATTAATAGCAGTAGTATCAGGTTCGCAGTAACTTTTGATCAGGCATTAAAAACCGCTATCACCACCTAAGAGAGATTTCGAACACACACAGCGGAGAGATTTAGCATGGAGGATGAAAACCACACTCAACAAGTGAGTAAAGTCGTTTTTTTTATCTGATGGCATTTTCTGATGACATCATTCATAAATGTGTGATGGAAATTAATTCAAGAACTTGATATATACATAGTTGTGTAAACATTTTAAATTTATTTAGGTAAGATGCTTTTGTGTGAGCATTTGGGGAAATATTTATGCTTTTTTTATTTATGAATTGTGTTTTGAATTTACGAATCGGATTTTGTAAATGTAAATTGTGCTGTGCATTTATGAATTTTGTTTTGCAAATGTATTATTTCTGAGGCTGATCTGGCTCCATATTGCACAGGTAAAGACTTAAAACACAAAAAATTAAGTTAAAATCTATTCAAGTAATCCAGTGGTTTTCAACATTTTTGACTTGTTTTGCAAATGTATTATTTTTGAGGCTGATCTGGCTCCATATTGCACAGGTAAAGACTTAAAACACAAAAAATTAAGTTAAAATCTATTCAAGTAATCCAGTGGTTTTCAACATTTTTGACTTGGAAGTACCTTCCAGAAAAAAAGGTACAAAAGCTGTCACTGGGGCAGTAACTTTTCAAGAGGTACACATTTGTACCTTATTTATACCTAAAGAGTGGATATAAGAACTTTAAAGGTACATATTAGTACCTTACTTGTACCTTTTGAAAATCTACCGCCCCAGTGACAGCTTTTGTACCTTTTTTCTGAGAATGTATGTTCACATTTATGCATTTAGCAGATGATTTTAACAAAAGATATGTTTCAAGAATTGTGTTTACCATCCAATATTCCCACATTCTGTAAATTTTGAAGCCTAACAGTCTTTCGTGAATTGAGCTGAACATTTTTAAATGCCAAGGTCAACAACACACTTGTCATTTGAAGCATTCAGATGCTAACTAACCCAGATATAGCTTTAAAAAGTGTTCTGATTAGAATAATGATGTGTTGTGTTACTGAAGGAGTGAGTCATTGAAGTCCGTCATGCATCTTCAGTATTCGAGCAGCAATGTCTCCTAAAGCAAATAAATGCATTAAACATCGTTGATTAACCACTGCAATCTGTGTTTTCTGATTGTTCTGAAAAAGTTTGTATTCTGACAAAATCATGTTACATTATCGTTTAACATTTTTTCACTTTATGTACTTACCATTTACCATTTTAAGTTCATCAGCACAAGCGTTAAGTTTTGGCCTCAACTCATCTGTCACAGTAACATCCGAGCGCGCTGACCAGCAGCCGTCCCTGAAGCTCACAGAAAACACCAAACCTGCTGGAATCCCAAACTGCCCTGCAGATTTACAAAGGTCAGTCATGCTCATTCACGCATCATATAAATTAACTATAAAATATACAATATATAGCCATATTTGTTTCATGTTTGAGAATGATTCAGATAGCCTTGCCTGTACTAATTACACCCAATGAGAAGACGTCCTCTGGAGATGCATCATTATTCCAGGCCTTTAAAATGGTCATTATTCTATTTGTTGTAGATATTGCTGTGGCTTTGTTGGTCTTTGAAGAAATTGTGGTATGGTGTTTGTGCACTAAACTCATCAAATCTGTCTGCAGCCATTTCCTTTTTTATTTACTGATACCCTTTATAATGATTCATAAATGGAATTGCATGAAAGAGCCATATGGTTTAAATGATTCATGCACCACAATGATGTTTACCAATAGTAAATCATTTCCATGACTTGCTGAGAAAAACCATCTGGTCCCCAAATTGTGCCATCACATCTGAAAACCTTCGCCCTCTGTAGGTCAATATGGAAACTGCCACTGATGTTTCCCCATATGATGACATTTAGTGATGTCTGCAAATATAATAAAAAGAGAAAATTGAAGCATAGACATCAAACGACAGGAAAATAAACAATCAAACAAACAAATAAATAAATAATTGATTAAAATAATTTTTAAAAGTATTCATACAATGATGATTATTATTATAATAACTTTAATCAATAACTAAATAATTAAAATAATATAAATATAATATAAAATTATAAAAATAACAAAAATAATATAAAATATAAAAATACAATATAATACAAAATAATAATAGCAGATTACATATATATATATATATATATATATATATATATATATATATATATATAAATAATTAGGAATCATTTCAAAATGTTTCAAACTGAACTGAATTTCAAATGTATAATTTTATTGCAATTGAATATTAGAATTAATATTTACACGGATACTAAAAAACGTTCTGCCACCTGGCTCACCATGTGGTCCTTGTCATCCTGCACATCATTACTTTCACACACAGGGTGCAGGTCATCCAGAAAAATGATGAAGTAGGCTTCCTGAAATGCCTGTGTCTGGTCTGAATGGACATTGACTTCATGTAGCCGATGGTCAGAAGCCAAGGTCTTCTGTTTCCATCTTGAGTCCTTGTAGCATTTCCTCAGAGCCGTCAGCATCCATGAGGTGAAGGCTGAAGGTGGCGAGACCTGGAAACAGCCCCGTGGAGAACAACTGAGGAATGAGGCTGTAGCAGATGGGGTTCAAAGCACTGAAAGAGAGTTTTTGTCATGCATCGTAGCAATAAGAAAATATTGAGACAAAAGGTCCTGATAAAACATGTTCACCTGCTGATCCAGATGTGCAGAGATCTGAGAGACATGTTTCGGTGGATTTCCTCCTCTATACACAGCTCTTTAGTTTGTCGATTCTCGACTGACATTTTTAGCATCAGATCAGAGTTAATATCTGAAGTGATGCCATAGTAGCCCTGCAGGAGAGGACAAAAGTAATAATCTTCACATGCAATATCTACATTAAATCCCACGTTGCATTGGTCTCTGGGCAATGTCACTGATCAGGTTCTGATTTAAGTAGAAGCTGTTTAGGTCAATATGAGCTACAATGAAAGGGCTTTGTTTAATTTTAAATTGTCTTAAATGAATATATTGCACTAATTTAGAGCTGGAATAAAACCTGGCACATCTTTGCATAGCATATTCATTGCACAGCACTCAGAGAGAACTATTAAATTTTTTTCTCAATTCTCAAATTAGATTTTTTTTCTTTTCTTAAAACAGTAAGTTCTGATTTCTGGGCAATGTGTTTCGTGTTCACACAAGATTTGAATTTATTATTGAAAATTGAACTTTGAAATGGGACGCTGATGTCTCTCAATCATGAGACGATTACATTTGGAGTCTGAATGAAACCCAATCTTTTTAATAACATTTTGATGCCCGTTTTTACATTACTTCAAGTAGACAGATTCTGTTTCAAATGCATTCTTTTCTAGTTTTATTTAGATTTATATACGTATGTATATGCATTAATTACTGTATGTTATTTGTTCTCTTAATTCGGTAATAATTTATCATGTGATACATGCAACATGATTCATTCAGTGTCAAAATCTGTCTGACATACATGCATACTTCATAAATATCTATGACATGAAATGTAAATAATGTACTGTATACATACAAATCTGGGTAGTACAATATTGACTTTTCATAGTAAACTTTTACCTGCTGTTAAAACCCCTAATATTTAGTGTAATACACAATAGCACTCCGCTAGACAAAACAGTGTCAACAAAAAAGTAGAAAAAAAATTTCAATGTGTATATATATATATATATATATATATAAGAAACATTTCCAGGGTTATTTGACATGGTACCAAAACAAATAAACATTATAACTAGTGTGGCTCTACACTCTTAAAAATAAAGGTGCTTCACGATGCCATAGAAGAACCTTTTTGTCTAAATGGTTCCATAAAGAACCTTTAACATCTGAAGAACCTTTCTGTTTCACAAAAGGTTCTTTGTGGCAAAAGAAGGTTCTTCAGATTACAAAAAGGTAAGAAAGAGATGGTTCTTTAAAGAACCTTTGACTGAATGGTTCTTTGTGGAACCAAAAATGGTTCTTCTATGGCATCGCTTGAAGAACCTTTTGAAGCACCTTTATTTTTAAGAGTGTATATGTGGCATTAGCCAATGTACTGACATAACTAGGTTTTGAAAGCATGAATTCAATGTTCTGGGTGGGTTACTACATTTTTCAGACATGCAATAGAGTTGTCCC
The DNA here is from genome assembly GCF_001515645.1 of Sinocyclocheilus grahami. Lineage (NCBI taxonomy): Eukaryota > Metazoa > Chordata > Actinopteri > Cypriniformes > Cyprinidae > Sinocyclocheilus > Sinocyclocheilus grahami. The sequence continues at coordinate 758,663 of NW_015505742.1, read as the reverse complement.
ACAAAACAGCTGTGACAATTGCACGGTTAAAACAGTTTAAAAAAATGAGCCAAAGCGATTGAGAAAACCCCTAATTCATACTGTATTTTCTGCAGAGGTAAGCTCTTACATTTTCTTGATTACTTTTAGATAAATAGATTCCTGTTTCATTTCAGTATCCTATGCAAACCTGAGCATGTTCAAGGAAATCACCGAAGCCTCCGAGCAGTAGGCCTTTCGCTCCACGATCAATCAGCTCTCTCCATACATACAATAGGAGAGCATGAATGCTCCCAGCCATTTCTACACAGAAACAATGCTTCAATATGAATAAAATACATAAATGAACCAATCATAAAACGAACATGAAGTTTGTGAACTGTGTGCAAATCATTAAAGAGCTCCATGAACTTTTCATTCTTTACCTCCCAGTCATTGGGGTGCACACAGATCTCGTGAATGTGAAAATCAGGCAGGTTTCTTTGCAGCACATCAGCCAGAAGCTCAGCCTTTGCATAATAAGGACAATCAGCCTTTCCTGACAAACGTAGATAATGTTACAGCATTAAAATGATGTTGACTCTGACATGATAGACCACACACATCTAAATACTTTACTTTTACTTTTAGTCATTTAGCAGACGCTTTTATCCAAAGCGACTTACAAATAAGAAAAAGTAATTCAAACTAAAAGCTAAAACTCTATAAATACTATATATATATATACACATTTAAGAAAATAAAAGAAATTAAATAAAAATGACAAATGCATGCAACAACTGAAATGTAAACAAAATGAAAACAAAAAAATAAAGCTAAAAACAATTCAAAATATTAACACCTTAACTGTCACTCACATTTTTGAACATAGACGAGACATTTTCCAAACGTAAATTTGTATAATTCATGAAGGAAAACATTTTGTAACGTGGTATTGATGTACCATTTTCATGGTAATGCAATGTCTGATTTTAAAATGGGGTTCAAAGGATGAATTTTGAGATTTCAAGTTTTCAGCTGATATATCATTTCTGATGATTTCTAAAGTGTGTTCGAGAAAAAGGCAACGAAGAAGACTTTTTGTGACAAAGGTCAGAACTCCTGTTATGATGTAGATTTTTGAGGTGCACTCTTGTCAAAAATTAATCTATTACTTTTCCTACATCATTTTTAACAAAAACATTGGTCAAATATCTATTTAGGAGTCTTAAGGCCCGTTCACACCAAGCACGATAACTATAAAGATAACGATATAGTTCTAAAAATCGTTCTCAATATTAAAGAATAGCATAGTTCACACCACAACTATAACGATAACGATACAGAGAGGTTGTGATCACTTTCAAAATGAGTTTTTCCAGCTGATGAAAGATAAAACACTGACAGCCAATCAGAATCCATCCTGCTGTCACGAGCTCAAGAATTTAAAGCGGCAGACGCGCATGCGCTTAGAATAAACATGATATCGTTCACTAGTGTGGACGCTAATATCGTTATCTTTATAGTTATCGTGCTTGGTGTGAACGGGGCTTTAGACCTTTCCAACGATATAAAGTTTGTCATGATTAGATTAGGATTTATTTGTAATATAGTGAAGTAAACGTAGGCGTCCCACAGAGGGGACGGGTGACAGTTAAAGGGTTAAAAGAACAAAAGGTATGAGTATAATAATGATTCTAACAAACAGCTACATATGTGCATGTACAACCATACACACATATACATATACATGTATATAAATACATTCAATAATACTATTTCATTTCCATTTTGTATGTTGAAGTACTGAAATAACTCAAATGAAATACAACTAAAACTTAATAAAAAACCTATATAGACATAATAAAAAACGAATAAAATGACAACATTACTACAACTGTAACTAAAAGTAAAATAGATAACTAATACAAATCAAACTAACGTACATTAGTTTATCAGTAATCCTAAAAAAACAACACTGAGCCAAACACACACGCTAAAATAACAACAACTTACTGACACATAGTAAGAAAGGGTTATTAAAAAAACTGAAACCGAAGTGAAACAAGTAGTAGGAATACTGTAGGGGTTTTGCTAGAAAAAAAAAAGACAAAAACTGCTGAAATGCAGCTTACATTCTCACGCGCGTCGGCAGTTGCTAGGTAACAGTGTGTGTTCCGCATAAAGAGGCTCCTCAGAGGAAACATTTCGGATTTCGTTTTTGAATCTGTTTTTTTATAAATTGTCCAAAAATAAAATTTGACATATTACATAAATTAAACAAGTTATACTGGTGTTTATTTAACTATTTTTATGGCATTTTTAAAAATAACATTGTGGATACTACAAGCGGAACTATTGTGAGGCAGTAATCGTGCGCTCGCTGTTTCTGTCAGGGCTGCGTTCAAGTGAGAGCTTAGCACAGCACACGTGAAGAGAGCAAATAAAGGGTAAGATCCTTACATCGTGATTATTAAAGTTTACGAGATCATTAAAATTTATGCCTGCGCCATAATTAACCGCAAACATGTAAACACTGCATGGGTTATACAGCTATAGTGGCGCATTTCTTCAAGTTTTCTGTACAAGGGCATGCGGACAGTATAAACACAAAGCGGATGCTCTCTTTATTAGTAAATGTATGTATTAATTATTATATGTCTTTTGCTAATTATTATATATATATATATATATATATATATATATATATACAATTCTGTATATTATCAATAATTTAATACATTGATTGTTAATATATAAGGAAATGTATTTTCTTTGCAGCAGGGCATACAGATAAGTGCATACAAATATGTATTTAATTCTGTGTTTTTTTGATTCTAGTAAAATATCAAGATCTTGCATCCAACCTGTGACCCTGTCGGAGAGCACATAAAACGAGTGAACGGTAAGATCAGTTTCAGCCAAAATACACTACAATTGAGCCAAAAGAACGAATTAGTTTTTTCATGATGATTTTACTTAGTAACACAAACTGTAGTAAGTACAGAGGCTTCTATTTTACTTTTTCATTTGTTGCAGCAGGTTAAACTTTGTCTGAAGCTTTGGAGAATCACCCTGTGCTTTGTGATGATAACATGAGCATGTATAAATCAGGTTTGGACATGCTCAGATGTGCTCTGAGATCCACGCCACTGTGGAAATGTGACTCTTTTATATGGACACAGACGTCTTTATGTTATAAAAGCAGAGGCTTTGCTATGTCATCTCAGCTGGGGAGAAAAAGCACACAAGCACACGCATTAAAACAAATCCGGTATTACAGTCAGAGTGGAGAAGAAGTTCTTAATGTTCAGATTAAACGAGCTGCTGCCTCTCCAGAGACCAGCGAACTCTCAGATAAAGCAGAAAGGACTCCTTTCTACACACATTTGCAGAACTCTTCGTGCCCCACGGATGTGCTGGACACGTTGAAGCGGTTCCCAGCGTCGCATCAGCACCTCAGCAGCATCTTCTCGCGCATGTGGGAGAGCTCAAAGAGGATGACGGACGAGCAGCGGCGCTGTGAGCTGCAGCTGATGTTTGAGCACCCGATGTTTGAGGAGGTCTGTGAACGCACCGTGACTGACGCCTGGCGCATGAGGAGCGAAGATCTGGCCTACAGTTTGCTGGCCATCGTCAACCTGGGAGTTTCACAAAACACAGGTGTTGTGCAGACGCTGCTGCGTGTCATACAGGTGAGTGAAGTCCTGAGAATCTGATCACTTTGGAGGCTTTGTATTCTGCTGAAAATATCAATCTTCACATATTCATTAATTCACACATTCAATCTCAATTATGGATGCTGTAATAGATAAAAAAATATTTGGACATAATTTTCACAATTCTGTGTCTGTGTTTAGTATATTCTTAAAGGGATAGTTCACCCAAAAATGAAAATTTTGTCATTAATTACTCGCCCTCATGTCATTCCAAATCCTTGCTGTCTATGGAGGGTCAGAGCGCTCTCAGATTCCATCAAAAACATCTTCGTTTGTGTTCCGAAGACGAACAAAGGTCTTACAGGTTTGGAATGACATGAGAGTAATTAATGACAGAATTTTAATTTTTGGTTGAACTATCCCTTTAAGAGTATGCAGTTTCAAGTAATTCTTTCTTCTAATAGAACAGCTAATATTGCTACTTTTATTCTGTGTATCTTATTTCTGTTGTATTTAAGTTCATGTGTTTATGAAGTATTTACTTAACTGACCTTGTTTTTTTTCCTGTTTGCCCCATCCAGGAGCGGCTGAATCAGTTTGATATAAGGTCTCTTTCGGTGTTGGCTTCCTGTATTAGGGAGATGGAAAACAGTAGGAACGTTCAGGCCCTGAGAGAGGCTTTAAGGTTTGAAAATGATTACAGCTCAAATATGAAATTATACATCTGTGTGTATGTTTTCATTCATTTGTGTTCGGATTTTGGAAGGTTGCTGCTGAAGGATCGTATTCCTGAGATCCAGAATGTGCTTGTTCTGCAGAGCATGATGCGCGCGGTGGGAAAAAACTCTCCGATACTTCTGAAGAATGAGCTGGCGGTTAGATTACAATTGATTTATTATGTATATCACCTAAAATGTATCGAATGTACAATTTGATGGAGTCTGTTAATTTTCTTTATTTAAAGCTCATAAAAACATCCCCAGGTCTAGTTTACTCAAATCAAAAGGATAAAAACAAGAAATTATATTTTGCATCATTGCAGATGATCATTGAGATTGCTTATTTTCCTTAAAGGGTTAGTTCACCCAAAAATGAAAATTAGCCCATGAAGTACTCACCCTCAAGGCATCCTAGGCGTATATGACTTTCTTCTTTCAGACGAATCCAGTCGGAGTTATATTCAAAAATTGACTTTGATCTTCCAAGTTGTTTAATGGCAGTCAGCGGGTGTTGCAGTGCATCAGTCCAAAAATAACCATATTTAAAATGTAATAATCAATTTAATCTAGCTTTCGCTCATTGTTGTACACGGAAGCAGCTCTGGGCGGATGACGTATGAGGTCGGCGTTGCGCATGCGCCGCTCAGAAGTGACGAACACGGAAGCGCAGCGGTGAGATCAAAACAAAACAACAGTCACAAATTAAAAGTACAAATCGAGGATTTGTAAAGAAGAATCTCGGAGGATTTCGATATAAGCCAAGAGGAGACTGGTTTTCCTTTGCTAAAGTAAGGAAACTTTGCTTCCTTTGCTCCTGTTAACAAACGTTGGATTTCACGAGACTCACCGGCGCATGCGCAACACCGACATCTTACGTCATCCTCCCAGAGCTGCTTCCGTGTACAAATGTTGGCGCAAGCTACATTAAAGTGATTAAATTTTGAATATGGTTATTTTTCTTACTAAAACGCATCGATTCGCTACAGGAGGCCTTTCTTCACCTCCCGGAGCCGTGTGAGGCACTTTTTATTATGGATGGATGTGCTTTATTTCACTTCTTTTGGACTGATACACTGCAACACCCGCTGACTGCCATTAAACAGCTTGGAAGATCAAAGTCAATTTTTAAATATAACTCCGACTGGATTCGTCTGAAAGAAGAAAGTCATATATGCCTAGGATGACTTGAGGGTGAGTAAATAATGGGCTAATTTTCATTTTTGGGTGAACTATCCCTTTAACGACTGTATATATATTCTTGTTACAATTCTTATTAATAATTTTACATTTTAATTAGCTTTATACATTTTTAAAATTTATTTTTATATAATTTTAAATTCTTAGTATTGTAATTCACTTTATATTCTCAATATTATGTTGTATTTTACTCCTAAATTTTTTCAATGACCATGATGTCTAAATATTTATTTATTTATGCAAAGTACAATTGCTTATATTTTGAACTGGGGGGGGAAAAAAACATGACATGTCACCCTTGTATACAGCTATCAAAGGAGAAATGATGATGCTGAGTTTGTAACACCCTTCAAGACTTTATTGCCATTTGTAAAATAAATCCTCATATACAGATGTCAGAATGAAGTTGTAGCTTATCTGTTCTCCCTCAGACCAAAGCTCTGTCGTTGGCAGATGGGTTTAGTCCACCCAACACCCAGTACATGTTCTCCAGCCTGGCTGCCATGGGCCTGAACTTCAAACCTCTGCTGGATGTCTGCAGCAAGAATATAGCTGGTGAGAATGAGCATGATCCTCTCAGATGTTCCCAGAACTACAGTAAACGGTTAGAAGGAGTGAATCAAGACCTGTAACTGTCACATTACTTCTCATTTCGTCCTGCAGAAAACGTGCATGAATTTCCCTTCAATAGACTTCTTTCGGTTCTGAAGTCCTGCCATGAGCTTCACTACAGGAACTACACCCTCTTCAGCTCCATCTCGGAGTACATGGCCAACACATTTGATATGTGGTCCAACAAACAGGTGCGATATCTACTGATCTAAGACTTCAGTTAAACTGATCCATGTTCATGTTAAAAGAGGAATGCACAGTATTTTGTGTGGTAGTGAGTCAAGCACCACTCACATTTTTATTAGAAGATGCAGTATTAAACCTTGTTTTTGCAATTTTTCTATGCCAGGTTATAAAAGTACCAAACAATTGCCCATGTTTTTTTGCACATTGACTTTTCTTTGAATAGAATATAGTAGATTTTTATTGTTATTGCAAAAGGAACAATGAAAAAACAATGCCTAATTTCACTTGAAATATTTGATTTATTTGAGTATATTTAGTAGTAATAGTATTTTTAAATAGATAAATCAGCATACACTTCAAATGTTTGGTGTCAGTATGATTGATTTTGATTATGAATTTAATACTTATATTCAGCAATTACACTCAAGTGACTCAAAAAATATTTATAATGTTACAAAAGATCCTGAAAAAAACAGTTTCTTACTGTTTTCAGCATTAATAATAAGAAATGTTTCTTGAGCAGCAAATCAGCATATTAGAATGATTTCTGAAGGATCATGTGACACTGAAGACTGGAGTAATGATGCTGAAAATTCAGCTTTGCATCACAGGAATAAATTACATTTTAAAATATATTAAAATAGAAAACTGATATTTTAAATTGTAATAATATTTCACAATATTACTGTTTATTTCTGTATTTTTGATTAAATAAATGCAGTCTTGGTGAGCATAAGAGACTTCTTTTTCTAAAAGCATTTAAAAACTCTTACCAAGCCCAAACCTTTGAACGATGCATATTATCAACCATCATTTCAGTTATTGGCCATAATAAAAATAATGTGCTATTATTGGCCTGAATATATCGGTGCATTCCTGCCTTAAACATTACAGTGTCAGAGCAGAAAGGTGTGTTTATTATTAGTGGTCTATGATGAATTACATAATCGGCTTCAGTGCAGTAAACTGTGCAGGATTGTTTTTTGTCCTTTATTGATTTTATTTTTTTTGTTTTCCAGGTGATTCTCTTTCTAGTAACATTTGAGAATCTTTTGTTCAGACCCGTGCTCTTGTTGGATGCATTTGCAGAGAGAATCATTCAGAAATCCGAAAGTCTGACCCTGAAAGACCTTCTTTCTGTTTTAAAAGTCTTTTCGCTCCTCAATCACGACCTGAAAGAGAAAAAAACTCAGTAAGCTGCTGTTCGGATTCTTAATCAGTTACTCTTGCCATTCAAAAGTTTGGGGTTGGTAAGATTTTGCAATGTTGCACATCATTTTACAATTATATTTTGTCAGAATATTTACTGTTCGCACTTGCTGCTTTTTAATTAGGTTTCTGGCCAGTGTAACAATGGTCTTGGAGTCCTACCTTCCAAAGCTGTCTCCCACAGACCTATTGAAAGCCATCCACTGTCTGGGATTGCTGGAGCACTTCCCCCAAACCCCACTGGAGAAACTGCTACAGAAGGACACTCTGGACCAGCTACTAGAGAAAGGTTAATATCTCCACTTTTTCTCTTTCTTCATCCATAAACCATCACACTTCAGCTGTGATCAGTTCCTGTGTCCTCGCAGGCAAACAGTCGGATAAGATTCAGAGGTGGCTGCACACGTTGGATCTGTGTTTGCGACTGGATAAACCTCATCTGCCGCCCTCCCTGACCTCTATCCCAGACCTGCACATCTCAGTTCCTGCTCCTGCGGTCACAGCCAACCAGGAAGTGCTCAGTGCAGTCAGGAGCATTGTGGGAAATGATGCTGTTCAGGACAGTGTGCTGGAGCAGAGCATTTATTTCATTGGTGAGATGAACCTCATGTTACTGTGCAGGTTTCTTTTTATTATAAGTTCAAGCTTAGTGTTATATTGCTATTAATGAATTAAACCACAGCAAGGAAGTCGGATTCAAACCAAGTAATATTTTTATATTAATTTAATTGTTAATCAAACATTTTTTATTCAACACCTTTCAAACAAATCTAATGCAATTTAAACTAAGTGCTTAAAGTAATAAATTGCAAGAAAACCGGTCAAGTTTACTCCAACTTAATCTTTTAAAAGATTAAAAACAAGAAATTTGATTTAATTTGCATAATAAAAATTTAAAAGATTTTTTAAATGTTTCTGAAAGAATAAAAATACAGTAAAACAATCATGTTGTGAAATGTAATTACAATTTAAAATGTCTTTTTGAAAATGTTTTGAAATGGAATTTATTCCTGAGATGACAAAGCTGAATTTTCTGCATCATTACTCCTTCATAATTTAATAGTATTATATTAATCAAACAATCAAACTGTATTTATATAGCAGCTTTCAAACAAACCTAATGCAATTTAAAGTATTTTACAAGTGATGGGAAAAAATCTATCTCAAGCAAACATTTCCAAGTCAAACTGACTTCATACGCGAAAGGTTAAAAATGAGAACTTCTATTTTGCATAATAAAAAATAAAAAAATAGAGTTTTAGCACCATTAAGATGTCAAATGCAATGCAAAATACTTTACAAGCGTAAACAAGTTCTGGACACAAAATACAAGCAACCAAAAGAAAATGGAAAAAGAAAATAGTTTATAATAAAATGGTAAATGTTTTAAAATAGAATAGAATCAAATAAGAATGATCAACAATTAAATGCTGATAAATAAATTATACTTAACTTATAAATAAATTGTAAAATTATATTATAACTAACAAATCATAAAACAATAAGTTGGTTTTAAATGCACATATTAATTGCATAATATTAATATAATAAAATGATCATATAAATTAATAAGCTAATATACCTTATTTAGCATACTCCTGATGGATAAAATCAAATCCCTGCCTACATTTCCCACTGAACAATTTGTTTCACTTAGAAACATGTCACATCATGGCTGTTAAATATGTTGTGGCATTTCATGTTGGAGTAGACCGTGTGCATAATGTGTTTGAAATGTTGTCTTGTCTTTGCTTTAGACTGTGTGATTACACTGCCTCATCAAACAGAAGAAACCTGTGGCGTCAGTGCAAAGGATTCTGGGTCACCTCAATGTGCCCAAAGGTAAAACACAACACAAAACAGCTGTGATGTTTAAATGAAGAATCCCATGCTGATCTCGCATACCTAGATGTCGAATGCTAGAAAGTAGTTTTGCAGACATATTTAACAGCTCTTCTCTGTCCTTTATTTCAGGATTGCGGTGGTCTGCGCCCCACATACTTCATTTTGCTTTGGTACAACACATCCTCGAGCCAGCTTGGTTATCAAACTTCACCATCTTGAAAAACTTGGTTATAAACCTGTTTTGGTAAGCCCCCCCTCAACCCCCCCAATTCCTCAGATATACACTAACTAATTCCACCAAAACCTGATACTTGGGCAGTATTTTTGGTATAGTTATTTTTAGTCATGTATCATAGAAATACTATGGTGTTATGAACAACAAGAGGGATATAACCAACCATTTAATCTCTGGTTTTCCATTTTGCATTCTCAGTAATATTCCTCATATGTTTCATGTGTTTAGGTTCCTGTCCTTGAGCTCAGCTCTAAAACTGAGGAAGAGAAGATTAAAATGCTACAAAAGCTCATTTTTCCAGCACAGGGAATACCGAACAACAGTCCAGAAACGGAGTGACAGTCACTGTTCCTAAGAGAGCAATTCTGTGGTATTTCATTTCCCCTCACACATCTCTTACTCCGAGATGGATACATGATACATAGTATTTATTGATGTATAATATCAATATTGTACAGCTATGTATTCTTCCTCTAACACAGAGAGATTGAAATCAATGAAAGAATAAATATGAAGCGAGTTTTTTAATAATAAAAAGCTGATTCTGACTTTTTTTTCTTCAGTGTTTTATTTCTGTGGTTTTATTTTAAATTCAGCAACATTTTTATATACAGTATATGAAGAGTTTGGTTCCAAAACACGACAAACGCCAAAAATCCATATTGTATCTGGTCGGTATATATATAATATATTAACACATCACCATTTTTCTCAGTACATGCAATTTAAACTAAGTGCTTAAAGTAATAAATTGCAAGAAAACCGGTCAAGTTTACTCCAACTTAATCTTTTAAAAGATTAAAAACAAGAAATTTGATTTAATTTGCATAATAAAAATTTAAAAGATTTTTTAAATGTTTCTGAAAGAATAAAAATACAGTAAAACAATCATGTTGTGAAATGTAATTACAATTTAAAATGTCTTTATATAATATATTAACACATCACCATTTTTCTCAGTACATATATTTCTAAAGGTGCTGTTGACATGAAATTTTCACCAGACGTCGGTAACAACCCAAGTAATCCATACATACAAAGAAAACGAAATTAAGTTCTGTGTAATAAAGTAGAATGAAACAGAGAAAAAGTATAGAACTTGAAGAAAGGGAGGTGCAAAACGGCATGGAAAGCCAAGACACCAGCCGAAATCTATCAGTAATTGGAAAGCAATCATGGCCCTTGTCAGTGGAAATTAATATTAGTTGGTTCAGTCCCAACTGATGGTTTATAAAAAGGTGTCTCATGGCCAACGTGTCACACGAGAAACATTTCATGATGGGTAAAAGCAAAGAGCTCTCTCAAGACCTTCACAACCTTATTTTTGCAAAATTTTCTATAAAAGATTTCTATACTTCTGAATGTTCCAGTGAGCACTGTTGGGGCCATAATCCGGAAGTGGAAAGAGCATAATTTCGCCATAAACCGGCCACGACCAGGTGCTCCTCGCAAGATTTCTGACAGAGCAGTGAAAAAAAAAAATATCAGACGAGTTTTCTAAGAGCTAAGGATCACTTGTGGAGAGCTTCAGAAAGACCTGGAATTAGTAGGTACAATTGTTTCAAAGAAAATATGTAAAATAATGAATGCACTCAACCGCCATGGCCTGTATGCATGCTCACCACGCAAGACTCCATTGCTGAAGAAAAAGCATGTTGAAGCTGGTTTAAAGTTTGCTGCACAACATTTAAACAAGCCTGTGAAATACTGGGAGAATATAGTATGGTCAGATGAGACAAAAATGAAACTCTTTGGATGCCATAATACACACCATGTTTGGAGGTCAAATGTGACTGCACATCAAAAACATCATGGTGTAGCACTGGCAAAATTCATATAATTGAAGGAAGGATGAATGGAAAAATGTACCGAGACATTCTTGATAAAAATCTGCTGTCATTGTGGTGGCTCTTGCTCTTTCTCTGAAGAATCACTCTTGAACACTTGGGTTTTGAAGTCAGAAAAATAGATTTTATTATCAGAGAGATAATGCAGTCTAGAGATAATCGGCAGAAAATCTCCAGAGTCTTTGTCTGGACAGTCTTTTATACAGGTTTTTTACTTTAAGGCGTATTCTATACATTTCCTACATCCTGTCATTGTTCACCTTTTTTTGTCTATGCCTCCAATCTGTTTCCTGCAAGCAGACAGGAGGCCTCAGTTTATGTTACGTTAAAGGAAGAGGCTCCATCATATATATTTTTGTCTCATGTCAAAACCGGATGTCTGCACATTCCATTCTCATCCAGGCTTCTGTACACACACACACACACAGTCAAATACATTATTATAATAGTAAAATATCTTGATACATAAATGTCTATATTCACAATGATTGAACTTGATTCATTCTTATTTTGATTAATACAAATCTTCTACACCATCTACCAGGATGATGAAAATCCCAAGACAATGATCCCAAACACAGCCAAGGAAACTCTCAATTGGTTTCAGAGAAAGAAAGTAAAGCTGCTAGAATGGCCCAGCCAATCACCCGACTTGAATCCATTAGAAAATCTATGGAAAGAACTAAAGATTAGAGTTCATCGAAGAGGCCCACACTGTAAAAAAAAAATCCGTAAAATTTATTCACACAAACACTAAACACCATCATGGTAACACGCATGAAACTGAAATAAACATTCATTTAACAACATTAGGTGTAACACACAACCCTAATATACAAAACTGAAAAGAAAAAACTAAGAAGAAACAGTTATTTCAACAAAATTCTGGGAATGTCAATTTACAGTTATTCAGTGTAAATTATACGGTTTTTTTCACTTCCAAAAACGGTATACTACCGTAAAATTTATGTCCAATACATGTAATGTCCGATACAGTTTTTCACCGTATATAGTAGGGAAATGTACCGTTAACCATTTAACAGGTTTTTACTGTAGCATTTTTACAGTCTTTTACCGTTAAATTCACGTTAATTTTTTACAGTGCATGGAACCTTCAGGATTTGAAGACTGTTTGTGTGAAAGAATGAGCCAAAATCACAGCTGAGCATGCGATAGCTTCTCCAGACAGGAGGCGTCTTGAAGCTGTCATCACCAACAAAGGCTTTTGTATGAAGTATTAAATACATTTCAGTAAGCCTGTTTAATACTTTCCCCCGAGTCATTCCATTTTATTACACAGAACTTAATTTCTGAACGTATTTGTTTTGTTTTCTTTGTATGTATGGATTACTTGGATTCTTACCGACATCTGGTGAAAATTTCATGTCAACAGCACCTTTAGAAATATATTTACTGAGAAAAATTGTGAGGTGGTCAATACTTATTTTACCCGCTGCATGTGTGTGTGTGTGTGTGTGTGTGTGTGTGTGTATATATATATATATTAGTGCTGTCAAACGATTAATCGCATCCAAAATAAAAGTTTTTGTTCACATAATATATGTGTGTGTACTGTAAATATTTATTATGTATATATAAAAATACAAATACATGCATGTATATTTAAGAAAAATATGTTATGTTTATATATTAAATATATTTATATATAATATAAATTATATTAAGATAAATATGTACATGCAAATATTTTCAAAATATATACTGTATGTGTGTGCTTTTATATATATACATAATAAATGTGCACAGTACACAAACATATATTGTGTAAACAAAAACTTTCATTTTGGATGCGATTAATCGCGATTAGTCGTTTGAGAGCACTAATATGCTTTGTTACTAAATATTATACAACCAAGAACAATGTACAAAACCTCAATTATGGTAGTACGAACAGCAAAAATGCTAAGGATGATATATTTACATTAATAAAAAAAATATATGTTATTATCTTCCCCAGTGTGTACCACGATAAATTTGGATTGCGCTATATTCCTTTGATGCTTGACGGCGATGTGGGTCTTTTGGAATGCCGTCACCTGTGGTTGTGTTTCGTTTACCGTCGAAGAAGAATTTGAGCTCTCTGATTGGCTGAAGGCAGAAACGCAGGAAGCGTGCGACAGTGCTCGTGCAGTGCACCAGTGTGATGTTTATACTGTACGTGACATGAAGCAGTAAACCGAGTGATTTTTCTACAATGTCCGAATTGAACGATTATTTAGAAGGAAAGATAACTTTCGAGGAGTTTGAAAGGCGGAGAGAGGAAAGAAAAGCAAAGGATAAGGTCATAATATTCCGCTTGTATTCTAGCATCTATGTGAATGTATGTAATACGTGTCTCTGTTATAGCGCATGTATACTGTATGTCCACTAAGCAGTTATTTTGGAATGTGATTTGGACATGCACCATGGTATTGTTGAAGTACTATGGAGTAGCTTGTGACTCGTGTTGTGTTTCAGGAGCAGAAGGGAGATGTGTCAGAATGTGAAGAAGCTGCTGATCAGGAGGACGCTGTTCCGTCCACTTCAAAACCAAGTGCTAGAGAAACACGGCTCCGTCAAACAGGTGGATATATCCCGTACATTTCCAGGCTTTTTGTAACTTTCAGGGGGAACACTATAGCTGAAAGTAATAATGAGGTGTTTTTATGAAACCTCACAGATTGTAGCATCTTTACAATGGAGCAGTTGCATAAACAACAGAACTGTGTCTTGTCTTAAGAACTAGTGATCAGCCTTACTTATCAGATTCAAATTAGACTAATCTAACTTTTTTTGTGACTGACTTAAAGGTATGAACAGTTCTGAAGAAGAAAAAGAAAAAAAAAATAGATGACTTAACTCGTAAGACTAGACTAGGCAGTTTAATATGAACTATATTGCAAGTGGCCCACAAAACACATTAATATAACCTCAAAATTAGACATTGATTTAATTAAAGGGGTCATATGATGCGATTTAAATTTTTCCTTTCTCGTTGGAGTGTTACAAGCTCTTGGTGCATAAAGAAGATCTGTAAAGTTGCAAAGACTAAAGTCTCAAATCCAAAGAGATATTCTTTATAAAAGTTAAGAGTCAACCACGCCTACCTAAAACAGCTCGTTCTAACACGCCCCCACATGTCTACATCACGATGTGGGAAGATTTGTATAACGCCGCCCAAATGTGCACGCAAAGAAAGAAGGTGTAACATTTATTCTCGCTGTAGTATTGTTGTTGCCGCCGCCGCCGCTGCCATGTCGTGAAGGCGCTGTGTGTTTCGTTGTGAAAGTGAAACTACTTTGTTTGGCCTTCCAAAAGAGGACAATATCCGCTTCGTCATGCCTGGAGCTGATCCGTGCTGGTCGCTGAGGAAATACATCAACTTTCACCGTGGACGAAGTGGAGTCCAGCCCAGGGTCGTCACATGTGGTTGCCGCTCATTCGTCGGCCACGCCGTTCTCGACCCCGCCGCCTCAGCTCACTCTAGCCCGGCCTCAGCTCACGCTAAGCCGCGGCTTCCGCTCACGCTAGGCCGCTGTGTTTTTCGTTGTGAAAGCGAAACTACTTTGTTTGGTCTTCCAAAAGAGGACACGACTAGAAATCAGTGGTTAAGTTGTATTTACAACACTGTTCCAGAACAGTTTAACCCAAATATCCAGATTTGTGCAGCGCATTTTATGGAGGACTGTTTCCTGATCCTGGGAGAGTAACGTTAGACTAAAAGGCTGGCAGTCCTGACTCACAGACTGTAAGTATGTTTTCATTTAAAGAATTTGCCACTGATGATTCAAACGTGAGTTTTGAGCAGTGTAGAGTAGGGCTTGTTGTTTGTCATTTCTTCGATCACAAATGCAGACAGAGTTTTATGTTTACGCGGCGCGATGCAGCGCAACGTGTAAAAAGACAGTATAAGTCATTATAATCAGTAATTATGTCCCCACTGGATGCAACAATGCCTCGTTTGTAATGGGTTTTAATGTTTTTGTCTCGTCGCTCCAGCCGGGACACGGCATCACAGTATGGTCAGTGGCGTAACATTTCCGTCTCACGCTTGAGGTATTCGGCCAATCACAACGCACTGGATAGCTGGCCAATCACAGCACACCTCGCTTTTCAGACCGATGAGCTTTGTAAAAATCGACGCGTTTCCAAAAAGGTGGGGCATAGAGGAGAAACAATAATGTACAGTATGTGGAAAATAATGTTTTTTTACTTTAAACCACATAAACACATTTCATTACACCAAATACACAAAATAATGTTCTTTTTAGCAACATCATATGACCCCTTTAATTAAATCGTTTTGCATGCATCTTGAAACCAAAAATCTAACTTATAAATGGCAAAATAATATGCATGCTGCAGATAGATTATATGCTGTTTAATAATAATATGCTATTTCTGCAGATAGGAATAGACACTTTGCCTTATTTCAAACTGAATAAATATGATATAAAACACAGTTGAGAACCAGTGTGCAGTGTTTGGTTTATGTGTGTATAGATGAGTAAGAGATTTATGAGGCAAAGAGCTGAAAAACACTAATTCTAAGAAATGATTTATTAAAGTTAGGCTAAGCGTATGGTAGAATGCATACAGAACAAAATATAATAACTTAAACATAATTTTCAGAATATTGTGCAATGTGCGTGTTAAATCAGTGTTAAATTGGGTGTTTTATAAATTACACTACCATTCAAAAGTTTGGGGTAAGCAGTAATATTCTGAAATATTATTACAGTTTTAAATAAACTGTAATAGTTTATTAACAATTTTCAAATGTAATTTTTTCTGTGATGCAAAGCTGAATTTTCAGCATCATTACTCCAGTCTTCAGTGTCACATGATCCTTCAGAAATCATTCTAATATGCTGATTTGCTGCTCAAGAAACTTTTCATATTATTAACAAAACAGTTGCTTAATATTTTTGTGGAAGCTGTGATACATTTTTTCAGGCTTCTTTGATAAGCAGAAGTTCAAAAGAAAATGTATTTGATAATTTGATATTTTTTTGTAACATTATAAATCTCTTTGTTTACCCTCACTTTTGATCAATTTAATGCATTCTTATGGAATAAAAATATGAATTTATTAAAAAAATTGAATCGTATCAACTTCAAACATAGTACTGTGTTTTTCGATCCTGAAATTTGATCCCAGGATTTATTGATTGACTGACAGATAATAGATCAGATTTTAGTTTCCTATTCTTGCTTGTATGGCAAACACATCAAGAGCATTTGACTGAGGCAGGTGGGAATCAATATTCAGCATCACGCAACATCACATCACAAGCTGTATTTTGTGTGATCTCTAACAGAGACGGCAGAAGAAGGAGTCAGTCCATCTGTTCAGAAAGCTTTTGCCTCCATGATCGGAGAGGGCCTGGAGGAGTGTGTGGAGGAGGATGAAGATAATGAAGATGGAAAGATGGAGTGGAGAGACATTGGAGAGGAGGATGGAGACGACGACGATGATGAAGAAGAAGAAGAAGAAGAAGAAGAAGAGGACAATGACGACAATGAAGTCACACCCGGAGATGTGTTTGCCTTAGAAATGGAGCTGAACCGTGAGAATAAAAAAATGATGAAGGTTGGTAGATTGCCCTGCTAGGTCAGCATTAATAATCAATAACAATAAAATTAATAAAAAATATATATATATAAAAAAAGGATGATTTAATTTTACATTTTGATTTAGTTACATCTACAAAAATGAGTAATTTATTATTATTATTTATTATGTTTTCAGTTTCTGAATAAAGAAGTATTAGAAGAATTCTCTTTATTTTTTAATACATTTATATACACGTGTCATAATGCACTCTTGATGCATATAATTAGTATTCTGTAATGATGATTAGCTATGATTTTATTAGATTAATTAATTTATTTTATGATTAATCTGTTTTGCTTTTTTTGTATTTTTTGAAAAATATAAAAATGCTGAATTAAGTTATATAGTTAAATGTGTATTTTCTTGTAATAAAAATAAAATATTTTACAGAAAAGTAATCTAATATATATAAAAATGAGTTTAATTTATTCATTATATTTTGCTTAATAAAGTCAGGAAGTACTCTAGTAATAGATTATGAGTTTCTAAATAGAGAAATATCAGAAGTATCAATTTTTATTTTTTTTGCTAATGCCTACATGTATCAATAATCACTGTTATTGATCATGATAATTTTATAGCATTGATCAAATCTTCAGTTTATTTATAAGCACATTGTTTTTTTGTTTTTTTTTAGGAGAGACGTCACCGCAGTAAGTTACCTCGGGCTCTCAGAGGACTCATGGGAGAGGCTAACATCCGCTACGCTAGAGGAGAAAAGGAGGATGCCATCCTGATGTGCATGGAGATCATTCGCCAAGGCGAGTTTTGTTGTCAACAAAAGTTGATCTTGGTCACTCGAACACAGTGTTTTAATTGTAGTGGTTTCTGCACATTAATCAGTAGTGTCATTGAATAAACCTTCATGTCTCTCTCGTCTCTCTCAGCTCCTGTGGCATACGAGCCGTTCTCCACACTGGCTATGATCTATGAGGATCAGGGGGACATGGAGAAAGCGCTTCAGTTCGGGCTGATCGCTGCTCATCTGAACCCCAGTGACTATGAGGAGTGGGTCAAACTGGCAGACATGTCCCTGGAGCAGGACAACGTCAAACAAGCCATCATCTGCTACACTAAAGGTCTGTATACAGATCTACACTA
Source organism: Sinocyclocheilus grahami (assembly GCF_001515645.1). Classification (NCBI taxonomy): domain Eukaryota; kingdom Metazoa; phylum Chordata; class Actinopteri; order Cypriniformes; family Cyprinidae; genus Sinocyclocheilus; species Sinocyclocheilus grahami. The sequence goes on along the minus strand of NW_015505742.1, from coordinate 740,478 downwards.
ATGTTCAATGGTGTGGAGTCTCTAAGATTTTTAAGAAAAATGTTTTTGAAACATGAAGTCTTTTCTGCTCACCAAGGCTGCATTCATTTCATTACAAATGCAGTCAAATTGTGAAATATTTTTACAGTTTAATAACTGTAAACTGTTTTCTATTGGAATATATTTTAAAATGCAATTTATTCCTGTGATGCAAAGCTGAATTTTCAGCATCATTACTGTGCTGCTCATATTTTTGTGGAAACCATAATAAGTTTTTTCAGGATTTTTTCATAAATACAAAGTACAAAATAACTTTTCTAATAATGCAAATGCCTTTACTGTCTTTGCTGATCAGTTTAATATATCCTTTCTGAAAAAATCTATCTATCTGGATTTTTATTTATGTAATAATACAAATTATATTATATAAAAATTCCATATAGATAGAATATATTTTTTGTTTCATTATTTATAATTATTATAATTATTATTAAGTTGTTCTTGTTGTAAATCTGTCTCTCTTCACATCTCTTAGAAATGGTTTCTTAAAATATTTGGTTTGGCTTTAAAATAAAATAAAAAGTGAGATGAAGTGTGTCGCTGTGTACTAACAGTCAATCACATGAGTCTAATTCAGCAGATGTTAAAGTACTGAGATGCCTTTGTAAAATGTGTCTAGCACAAAATGTGTTTGAAGCACATGATGTCTGCTGGTTTGTTCCCAGCGATTAAATACGACCCCAGTAACGTTCAGTACCTGTGGGAGCGCTCGAGCCTTTATGAGCAGGTCGGGGAGCACAAGCAGGCCATGGACGGGTATCGCCGCATCCTCAGCCTGCTGCCACCCTCCGATGGAGAACAGTTCATGCAGCTCTCACGAGACATGGCTAAGTAAGTACGATGCTCCCGTCTTTTGTTAGTCAAGGTTTTTTGCTCCATAATTTAGTTTCATGACATTCCACCCTTTCGCTGACCCTTAAAAATAAACAGATTTTGCTACTGTACCTTTAAGACTTCACATGTAAGTGGCCTCTGTTATTATCTATATTGTTGTTTGTATGTTGACATGCTAATGAGCTCATGGTTGTGCCATTAATGCCATGACAGCTTCTGAAAGCCATAAAGTACATATCTCTGCTTGTATAGTTTGTAACCCCAGAACTGTGCATGTGTTTATTTCAGGAGTTACTATGAGAGCAGCGAGTTGCCATCAGCTATAGGAGTCATGGAGGAAGCTCTGGAGAGTCATCCTGAACTCGTCTCACATGAGTGTGTGAACATGGCTGCTGAACTCTTCATAGCCAATCACCAGCATGATAAAGCTCTGGAGGTGAGGTCAGAAAAGACTAGCAGGCTTTTCAGTGGCAAATATTGAAATATAGAGAGCAGAACAGAGTATGGATAAGACATGATGCCATTATGTAACTGTCAAATAGACAGAAAAAATACTGTAGTTAAATTGGCTCTGTAATTAAAAAAAAGACAAACTTAATGAAAACATGCAGAACTCTGAGTAAGAAGATTATTTAAATCCTTTATAAAAATCAGTGCAGAATTACGTGAAATAATTCATGTGTATTTTTTTCACAATAAAATTGCTCAAATGTTTACAAAAAAATAATCCAATATTATATATAAAAATGAGTATTTAAACTATGCATTATATTTTGCTTGAAGGTTGGAACTACTGTAGTAATGAAATATAGTGAATAAAGAAATATTAATAGTAGTAATAGTAATTAATAAAGAAATATAAAACAAAAAACTATGTTTTTAAATATAATTTTATGTCAGTGCACACTTACATAAAAATAGTATTCTGTAATTATTAATTTTGCAATTTAGATCATTTTAATGCATGGATTTTTATATTAATTTATGTTTTATTATTATTAATAATATTATTGTTTATCATGTAAAAAAAAGATCATATTAATTCTGAATGAAATTAAATAATTAAAATATGTATTTTTCTGCAATAAAATTAACAATGTTTACAAAAAAGTGATGTAATTAAAAAAAAATGATTCATTGTTACATTTTGCTTAAAGTTGGGAACTGCTCAAGAGGTCAAGAGGTTCTGAATAAATAAAATACCTTGTTTTTCTTTTTTTTTTTTGCTTTAGCATCTCATGTCGTAATTCACACTTGATGCAAGATGGTTCTTAGTGGCTCACCTTTTTCCCACTATTGTATTAATTTTAATGTAAATGCTCAAATGTGTGCATCTGTAGGTGCTGGTGAAGTTTTGTGGCATCGTTCTGAAAAGAGAGGAGAAGGAGGAGACGGAGACACAGACGGAGACGGCTGACAACACGCCTGCACAAGATACAGAAGGAGAGGAGAAGAAAAACGACTCTGAAGAGGAAAAAGGTAAGACAAAAAATAAATGTTCTATCATAATGTGTAATGCTGTACCACAGATGATGATGATGATAATGAAAACAAATAAATAAATGTTCAATAATAGTAATAATAATAGTATGTTTTCTTCTATTCATTGTGTGCTTTATATTATGCAGCCTTTGCAGTGTAGATTTTAGTTTGGCAGGACTAGGCTGATAATAACCTTGTTAATCAGAGAAAAGCATTCTGATCACATTGATGACATGTTTTTAAATGCATAGGTAAAATTGTAGAGGTGGTGATTCCTGATGATGTTCCAATCGACATCAGAGTGAAGATGATGGTGTGTCTCATCCACCGGAGCGTCATCAAACCTCTGGATGTAAGTACATTTATACACGTGCACACGCTCTCATTTATACAACTGATTTCCAAGTAATACTGTTGGTTTCTAAACCGTTTTGTATTTAAAAATCTTTCTCACCTTGTATTAAATACATTTTTAAACATGTTTTTTTTACTGAAACGCTTGTGAAAACACCATATATTCACAAATATCTGCTTAATGCCGTTTTAACATTCAGAAGGATACACTGGTAACACTTTACTTTAAGGTGTCCTTGTTACACATATTACATGTACTTACTATTATAATAACAATAAATTATGCATAATTACATGCAAGTATCCCTAAGCCAAATCCTAACCCTAACCATAGAGCAAGTACATGTAGTTAATTAATATTACTCAGTTCTTAAATGTATATAATTACACTGTAACAAGGACACCTTAAAATAAAGTGTTATCGAAACATTTTAACACTTAAAATGAACAAATTACCTCTTCCAAATGATAGAATAAATGTGACGACGGATGTCTCATCCAAATTTGATTTTCTCACCTGTGACATTTTGTCTTTAGACCATGCTGACGTCACTGATGGAGCAGAACCCAGAGGAGCTGGGCGATTTATATTTGGACGTGGCCGAGGCTTTTATGGAAGAGGGCGAGTATAACTCTGCCCTGCCTCTGCTCTCCGCCCTCGTCTGCTCGGAGAGATACAACCTGGCAGTCGTTTGGCTCCGACATGCAGGTTTACATGCTTTACTGCACTAAATTTGGAAAAGCAATGATTAAAGTCGGTCATTATAATAGTTAAATGACTTAAGATGTCATCTGATCTTGATTTGCTTGTTTTGCAGAGTGTCTAAAGGCACTTGGTCATTTGGAGGTTGCAGCAAAGAGCTACAGTAAGGTTGTTGAAATGGCTCCACTCCATCTAGATGCGCGTCTGGCCCTCTCCACCCTCCAACAGCAGTTGGGACGTCCCAACATGGCCCTCAAGGCCCTGGAGCCCATGTATGATGCTGAAACCCTTGCACAGGACTCTTCTGCTGCCCAGCAGGTAGTGTTGTGTTAGGAGGTGTGGACAGTGGACACCGAGTTGAGCTTGTTTATGATTATGTGTGTGATGTCTTTCAGGAACTGAAGCTGTTGCTGCATCGCTCGACACTTCTGCATGCTCAAGGACGCACTGATGATTACATTGATACTGTGTTGACCATGCTGTCCATGCTCCTGAAGGTCAGAATCTGACTGTGCTTAACGTCTGTTGGTGATATAAAGAGAGCAGTTTGTGACTTGTAGCAAGTATAATATGATATATACAGAATAAAATTTCATGACGGCAGAGATGTACATAAATCGCAACATACACTACTGTTCAAAAGTTTGAATACTATAAAAACTGTAATATTATTGCTAATTTAAGTAACTGTTTGAAAATATTTCAAAATGTAATTTATTCCTGTGATGCAAAGCAGAATTTTCATGAATGAAGAGCTTTTAGGCTCAAAACGTCACCTGTTGTGAGAACTTAAAGATTTTCTACTTTTGGAGCTGTGGTGTATATCTGATTGATCATTCTATTTTTCATTAATTGCATATGTCAAACTGAATCAATCAACTAACTGACTATAATATATTGTCAGATTCAGTTTAATATAGGTATACCATATTTTTCATATGAAAAACAGAAAATAGTTGGCACACCTAGGCTCCAAAAATTTAAAAAAATTAATACAACTATCACAAATCTGTTGTTAATAGTCTGCTATCGTATTTTGTCTATACCTAAATAATCTGATGAATCAGCCCGTATACAATTGAAGCAGCCTATATCAATGTATATTCAATTACCCAGCTAATATTTGTAGTTAACCACTTTTAAAGAGATAGTAGTTCATTCCTGCTCTCTGACTACCATGTTTAGGAGACTTGACATTTTTCACGAAATGAATTCTCTTCATCTAAAGATTGTGATGTGGTTGTGTTTTCTGTTTTGTGAAGGTGGCGATGGTGAGGGCTCAGGTGTGTGTCGTCTCTGACAGGTCCTCTGGAGTCAAACATCTGAAGCTTATAAAAGTGTCACGCAACAACCTGACCGAGATTGTTGACCAGGAGGCAGCATATCTGGATGTGATAGGTGAAGCACATCAGATTTAGCTACAGTAACACTCATTCATTGTGCCGTTCACTTCAAACTGTCCTCAGACTTGAGGATCACATAATCCGTGTTGGGGAAAGTTACTTTTAAAAGTAATGTGTTACAATGTTGCGTTACTCCATAAAAAAGTAACTAATTACATTACTTAGTTACTTTTTGTGGAAAGTAATGCATTACGTTACTTTTGCGTTACTTTTTTAATCTGCACAGGGCTTGCTTGTTTGTTTTTAAAATAAAAAAGTTATGTTTTTGGCAAATATAAAAGCCTTTTCACACCAAAAGTGAAATGAATAAGCCTCAGACTGAAGGGAAAGTACATTTACGTTCGTACAGTAGAATGCAGAAGAAGACATTTCAACACACTTCAGCAATAGAAAAAGACACAAAGGTTTGTCTAGAGTAATTTGTGCTTATTAGTATGGTTGAACTGGATCATCGAAGGTCAGAAGCAAATACATTGGTTAATAGAATGGAATTAAATACATAAAGGATATTTGTGTTTAACATTTAATTATTGCAGGTTTGCGTCATATTCTGAGTTGTAAATCTGTGTTATTTTTTTGTGAGTGAGATGAATTAATGCATATTCATATTTATTTTAGATCTACTGTAACATCTTCTGATTTCTCTCAACATGGGGACAGAAGAGCTGTCAATCAATAAATTGGATTTTTTTTTTTACTTGTGTTACCTATTTGAAAAAGTGACTCCGATATTCTCTTATAAATTAAAAAGTAATCCGTTACTTTACTAGTTACTTGAAAAAAGTAATCTGATTACGTAACTCGCGTTACTTGTACATAATGAATTCTATGATCAATAATATTTACATACTACAACCCAGCATTTTGGTTCGTTAAAGTCAACAAATCTTTGTAAACTTAAATCAAGATGTAATTACTTGCTCCTTCCCTGAAACATCCTTCCTTTTCAGCTGAAGTATCTCAGTGTCTTTCTCTCTAAGGTAAGACGAGTGTCCTCTCTCGAGACGACTGGTGGAAGCTGTTACAGCGCTGTTTGGCCGTTCTGTGTGAGGTGAAGCGCTTCGCCGAGGCCGAGTTATTAGTGGACTCCACTTTAGAGTACTATTCCTTCTACGATGACCGCGTGAAGCGCAAAGAGCTGGAATACCTCGGCCTGTCCGCCGCCTTCCTCGACCGCAACTTCCGCAAAGCTTATGACTATATAAGGTCAGATAAATCTGTCTATATATTCAGCATCCTAAATAAATAAATTAAAAAATCTAAATAAAATCAGCCAATAAATCAAAACCTGGTTTGTGTATGCAGTATTTTGGCTAATTAGATTTATTTTTACCATGCTTAAAACACAGAATTGTGCATTTTCCAACAAAAAAAATTATTTATTTTGGTGTAAATTGCAAGATTCTGCATTTAAAGGATGATATTCTTTATTCTGTAATTTTAAAAACGTCTTAATTTTTTTTATTTATTATTATAATATTTTTTTATAATCATTATTTTAAACATGATTAGTTTTATCATGTTTAAAACACAGAATCCTCCACTAATTCACTTATTTAATATTTGTATTTAAATAATTATTTATTTATTTACATATTTATTGATTTATTTAACTGATTAAATGTATAATAAATAATTCAATAATTTATGCATTTAGCAGACGCTTTTATCCAAAGCAACTTAGTGCATTCAGGCTATACATTTTTTTGACCAGGATGTGTGTTCCCTGGGAATCGAACCCACGACCTTTTGCGCTGATAACACAATGCTCAACCACTGAGCCTGAAAAATGTAATCAGTTTTTAAAAACACAATACAGAATATGCTTAAAACAAACAATCCCACATTTACCACCAAAATAAATACGGTTTTGGAGGAAATGCAGGATTATGAGTTTTATGCATGATCAAATTAGCCGAATACTGCATAAACAATCACACAAGGGGCAACATATGTTTAAATCTCAAGATAACCTCAAGTCTAATATCTGAGAAATGATTCTCCGAGGAATAGTGGGTTGAAAATCAAATTTGAGGCTAAAAGTTTCTTTATTTGATTGCAGAGTGGAATTGATTTGATTTGAGAAGTGGCTTTAAGTGACCACTTGGTCTTCTTTCTCAATAGAGAACTTGTCTTTAAGTACTTTATATATATATATATATACTCTATGTGTTGCAGGTTGATGTTAATGGACAATGTGGAACGGACTCAACTGTGGAACGTGTTTAATCAGGTTACCCTGCACTCTCAGGATGCCAGACATCATCGTTTCTGTCTGCGTCAAATGCTCAAACATCCCGATAACCATGCGCTCTACCTTCTCAATGGACACACCTCGCTGGTTTCTGGGACTTTCAAACATGCTCTTGGTATGGTTTAGACATTTGCTATCCCACAATTCTGGTGTTTATTACTAGGTTTTGCACATGATAAGTGTGTCATAGGTAGTTGTATAATTGATTTGCGTTTGAGCATTGTCATATATGGCATAAGTGGTGAAAACTGCACTATTAAAAATGGTTTATTATTATAACTATTATTAATATACTTTCTCTTCACTGATTAGGTCAGTACATGCAGGCGTTCAGAAACCAGCCCGATCATCCTCTTCATAGTTTGGTTGTTGGTCTCACATTCTTTCACATGGCCTGTCAGAGGTTTGTCATGAAAAGGCATCCACTCATTGTGCAGGTACAGTATGATGTGTGTTTTTCTAAACGAGTTACTTTTGGAAGCAAAGATGTCAACCAGATGTCCCTGTTTAGATATAGATGAATTTGTGTGTATGCGCATATACCACATATTTTGGTTGTTTGTCAGGGTTTCTCATTCCTGTGGCGCTATGTGGATCTCAGAGGTCATTGTCAAGAGTCTCTGTATAATATCGGTCGGGCTTTACACCAGCTTGGACTCAGTCATTTAGCCATTCACTACTATGAGAAAGCCCTCACCCTCCCCCCACTCAAACTGGAGGTAAGATGCTTTCAGTTTAATATCTGTATGATCCAACATGCATCCATAAATCATCCCAGAGATCTCCCAAATTCTCACAACATGAGAGACACATTCAGAAGCTCTGTGCTACATATACTGTATATATATATATATATATATATATATATATATATATATATATATATACACATATATATAGGGTGTT
>NW_015505742.1:725134-732379 GCF_001515645.1 Sinocyclocheilus grahami | reverse complement strand
GGGTGTCTGAATACTTTCCGTACCCACTGTATATACTGTATATATATATATATATATATATATATATATATATATATATATATCCACGTATTAATAGGCTGTTTTCAATGCTTCATGAAATGTAAATGATTTCTCTTCTCAATTGAAGGGGATTGATGATGACCAAGTGGACTTGAGAAGAGAGATTGCCTACAACCTATCCCTTATATACCAGTCCAGTGGTAATAAGGAAATGGCCCGCCGTGTCATCTATACTTACTGTACTGTCTGACTCAATGCGTGATCAGACTCAGGTTTATAGTTGCTTTTATAAATGTACTTTTTTTTTTCTCCAATAAATTAATTTATTATATCTTTGCATTGAGTTTGATTTTATGTGTTAGTTCAGGTGAAGAATGAGTTTTAAATTCAGAAGTTAAAAAATAAAATAAAATTTAAAGTACAATACAATTGTCAGCTTAGTCAAATATTCATGGAGACCCAAAGCACATTTTTAAGGGTAAGAGTCATTATTTTAATACAGTGCTTGCAATAGTTTACTCAAATGAAAATTTGCTGAAAATGTATTCGCCCTCAGGCTATCCAAGATGTAGACGTGTTTGTTTCTTAATGGGAACAGATTTGGAGAAATTTAGACATCATCAACTGTTCACCAATGGATCCTCTGCAGTGAATGGCTGCCGTCAGAATGAGAGTCCAAACAGCTGATAAAAACATCACAATAATCCACAAGTAATCCACACCACTCCAGTCCATTAATTACGTCTATCATGTCTTGTGAAGTGAAAATTTTCAGCAGATTTTAATTTTTAGGTGACCTGTTCTATTATTAAGCAAATTAAGCTTTTTTTCCCTCCTTGGTCTCCACCCTTGTTTTTCCCCCCCCCCCCCCCCCCCAGTGAGAAATGAATCGGTTCACCTTATTGAATCGGTTCACTTGGGTGATTCATTACCGTGAACCGTGTCCAAGCAAACGGTTCAATGAATCCTTTGAGTTTTCACAAAAGTGTTTCAAGTTGTTTCCACAAGTATTCACACAGAACAGGTTTTATATTACAGACAGAAATGTATGTAGCGCTTATTAAGACGGAATGGCAATTTATATTTTTCTATTAAAATGCATTTATAGTGTAATGTACTGTTGTGTACAACTTAAAGGTGGCGCTATTTACTCGGAATGTTTTCTTGCATTCTATCTGCACAATTTTCTTTTAGGTCTTTGGCCACTTTCACCGTGTTGTATTTTTAAGCTGGTGTATACAGGTAAATTGAACTACTCAACTTTTAAAATACATTTAATGTTATGTAACTAGTCTTTAATGACTATTTTACTTAACTTTAGCTTAACTCTCAGTCTTATACGAAAAGATTCGTAACAGCTAAAGACTTGCTGTGCGTTCCAAACGGGATATATCGCCCTCCGAAGGGCACTTCGGAGTGAAAACAATCATGGCCGCCATATTGAAGGGTCGTTCCAAACCGAAGTGCTCAAACTGGCCACTTCAAAGGGCCCTTCGGAATGAAGGATTTCGAAGGGTACAACTGATGGACACTTCTGGCTCCCATGATCCTTTGCGCAGATTCTTTGCATGATGACAGCGCCACCGTGTGGGCACGTGATGACGACGCAGAAGGGCACTTCAAGAAACAGTTTGGTCCCCTACACCCTTCAAACTTTCGAAGCTCTCACTCCGGAGGGTAAACTCTTTGAAGGGATTAGGGCACAGGGATGAGCCCTTCCGAATTAGTCTCGGCCTCAGACGTCACGCCCACGGAACGTTGGCTAAACGTCTGATGCATATGGCACACAAAAGTGGAAACACTTCAGGAGTTTCGAAGTCGTCATCGGATTGGTTGAATTATTCAGGATTTCCGGTAGACGTGCGTGTTGCGTTCTATAACGTTCCGCCTGGAAACAAAGATGTGGTGACGGCAAACCCCCTCATGAAAGAAGATAGCCGTCGTGTTTACAACTGTGACGACGAGCGCTTATCAGGACCAACTAAACGCTGGATTTTCAAAAGTATGAGAAATATTTAAAGTTTACGGCACAGAATCTTTAAAATAGGTCCGAGAGTTTTACACACCGGTCTGTTATTGTGGCGACATTTCCACGCCCCGAAACGTGACGCTGAAACGAAACGAACTGTGATTGGTTGTTTTTGGCCAATGAAAGCTGCCATGGATTCCAGACCTTCAGCCGTCAGTCTGAAGGTCTGGCTAGGCGAGAGACTACTAAAGACTGAACCAGTTCTGTGTGAACAGCCGCCTTTCGAATCGTTTAGAACGAATCATTCAAAAGAACCGGTTCAGCAGGTTGACTCGTTGGCGAATCGAACATCACAACAGTGTGAGTGAACGCCTCCCTCTCGTGCGCTGCGCGGATGCTCAAAACAAAAGCAGACGCAAAGCCCGTGGAATTAATCCAACACAAATGCAAAGCAACATTCAGCATCTCTTGAGCGTTCAGATGAAGCTGTACACCCGGCCACGCGTGTGTTTTTGTTGCGGTGCGAGTGTTTTCAGTGGGTATGAGGGGCTCAATTGAACGGATCCGGGGCTCTTTGTAAATGAATTAGAGATGAACGCGGCTGGATCCAGGCTGCACGCAGACCGACACTGCGCAGTAAACATCATCTGGGCTGGGTTCGGAGAGGTTCGGTCGGGCTGAGACGGATGGTTTAGGAGGAAGAGGAGGAGGAAGAAGTGCGCTGGACCCTCACAGAGGCCCTCAGCTGCGCACATCAGCTGTCCCGAGCATCCCCGTGTGTTTATTTGAGCTCTCAATTCATCAGCACCTTTTGTTTGACGGTAAGAGACCGTGTTTACCTGTATGTGGATGTAATTTGGATTAGTTGGCAAATTAATAAATGCATTAATGTTGTAGTAATAAAAAATACAAACCGCACATTATTGTTTGGTATTTATTCGTATGAAAAAAATAAATAAATTCCAAATTACGTGATTTGAATATTAAATGTATTAATTTATTAAACATTTTGTACAATATGTACTACTTTAAAGGTCTAGAATAATAATCTAAATAATAATAAATAATCGGTCCCTCAGATGCCACAGGTTCTGGATTTCTGCTGTGTTCATCCTTTAACCCAACTAAGACGCACAGAACCTGTAGCATTTTAGGGGCCAAATGCTCTGACATTCAGTTCAAGCCACATTCAAAGTCTGAAATGTGGCGTAAATTGAAATGTTTCCTGGTGCATACTGTTTATTATGCATTTGCCACAAAAAGACTGCCAAGACGTATTGTGTTTATGCTTGAACTATAAGTAACAGTAAGTATAGCCTACTACCTGGTTGTTTTTCAAGCACTTGTTTACTAAAATATTGATTGCCAGTGTAGCACACCCATTGTTTTGATGAAATGGTAAATGCATTATAATGAGCACCTTTTCCTTAGAATATGGAAACAAAAGCATGCATATTATATAATCTATGTAAATATGTTGCGTTTGCTGTTGCTTAAATGCTTTAACGTGCCTAGAGTTCAATGTTGGAGAATTTGGCCCTCAAATGTTTCATGTGTGCATATGCTTGAACCAGTTAAAAGTGACAAAATATATTGCGTTAGGTTGAGAGCTGGTTATTTTCGTACCTATGTAGAGTAAATCGCTGCCTCGCATAAGCATCAGATTCATTTGACAATATTTATGTAGATTTCATTTGGGATTTTTGCCAAAACTGATTGCTATGAGCATTGCAGTGGTTGAAAATAAACACAATATACAAATGTGTAATAACCAGCATCATTTATTTAGAGTGTTGTTTCAGAATTAGCTTTTATAGCCTACATCAAATCTACATTGGTATTTTATACAATAGGCACAAATATATGTACTTCAGCGGTTCTTAGGTTCCGTGAAGAAACCTCTTCTAAAACAATATTTGCTGTGTAGGGTGCTTGAGTCGTGTCTATATGGTTCTTTATAGTTTCTTTATAGCTTTTGGTGGTTATTTATAGGTTTTCAGATCAGTTGTGGGGTTTCTGAGCTCTATAAAGCACCAAAATGAGATTTCTAAAGACATCTGGCTGTAAAAACCAGTTTTGGTTAAGTGTACTGCAGATCTGCCTGTGAGGGAAATTGCACCTTAAATGCCACATGGTCTGGATTCTCCTATAATTGTTTGGCATTCCTTTGGTTTTACATTGTGAGTTTTGGTTGTCGAGGTCAGATAACATGCATTTTTAGTTGTATTGCAGTTAAAATGTCTAAAAAAAGTCATTCAGACACGCCTAGCAGAAAGTTTCCAAGACTAGTTTCCTCACGAGTAATGAGGTCATACGAAGCTTTGCTTTGAAGAGCAGCTCCAACATCCCACTTCAGGACTATTTAGACCATCTATGGGATCTGTGGATTAAATGACACAGTTAAAGCTGGTGGCTCAGCCATTAATGCCTCGCCTAGACTCAATTTCAGGATGGCCTGGTTCTCGTTCAATCCAATATTTGCCTCTCTTAACAGGCTCAATTGGTTGCATATCCATGCAGATTCATTTCCGAGAGCCGCCCAAGCGTTGTGAAGTACAGTCTGCTTTGCATGAAATTCCCATAGTGTTCTTTTGGACTCTGGATAAAATAGCTTTTGGACTTTTGGATAAAATAGCTAAACTCTTCAGATTTTTTGTTCAGTTTAGCTCTAGAATGCAAAAAAGTCTGTCTGGGCCTTGCAAATGTTTGATCAAATCATTGAAGTATTGATTCATCTCTGTGGGTAGGGATGTTATTGGACATCGGATCAGACAGTCTTGGATGAATAGCAGAAGCTAAAGGTGGAGACTTATAGAGTCTGACATCACTGGACAGTAATACATGGTTTGAGAGGGCTATAGAGATGAACGGACAATAGAAGCTTTCAATAATGTTCTAAAGGAATCAGTTCGGGCTCAGTTCATTGTACTTTATTGGCGTGACAAATAACAGTACATTTGTATTGCATGAGTAGTTACAATTAGCTCTGTGGTCGAGATGGTAATGATCAAGTGAACTCATAATGTGTTTACATTCTGACTAAGTTAGCAAGGATATGGTTATTTTTGCATTTTGCATATTTACTTCGTATCCCTCCACTGAGAGCCTGGCATCTATTGATGAGGAATTTATGTAATGTTATTTTAAAGTTACAGTTGATGATACACTTTAGATGAAGTCAACATACTCTGTTAAGTCATTCGCAAGCAATTTTACTTCTGTAATATGGTGAATTTTCAACTGAAACAGCATGATAATAAAATGAAGATCCTTCAGGTCTTAGTGAGCGGAAAAGGAGGGTTGTTTTGTAGGATGTTTCGATGAAAGATTATTTTTTTTATTTGGAATAGCATGCACTGATGAAACATTTACAGTCGGGAACAGGTATTAAGAGTTGCTGAAAGGCCTTGAAATACTGTAGGAAATTCTGACTGATGGATCAAACTAATCATGCGATGAAGGCATTACAACTTCCCATCATTTTAATTCCATCACTCTGCCTATCAGTTCTTTGTCAAGTGTTTTGTCAAAGTCATGTAAGGTGAAACCAACTAAGCCTGCCAGAGTTGCATGAGCATGACCTGACTTGGCCTTATTAGCTTGCAGAATCCATGTGTGGCATCTAATCAGGTGCTGCTCTGCCACACATTTATAGTGCTTATTGGCTTTTAGTACTGATACAGTATATACTACCATTCAAAGGTTTGATCTCTGTAAGATATTATGATTTAATTTTATTTTTAATTAGATTTTTTAAAGAAATTAGGCCTAATACTTTTATTCAGAGAGGATGCATTAAAAGGGGTGGTTCACTGGTCTTTTTCTAGGCTTGATTGTGTTTATGGGGTGCAGTATAACATGTTTTAATGCTTCGTTTGTAAAAAAAAAAACACATAATTTTTTCACATAATTTACCTTTATTCCACACCACTCTGTCCCTGCTCTGAGAAACGGGCTGATCTTTTCCTGTTTTTATGAAGCCCCGCCCTCAGAAATAAGCGATGGGCTCTGATTGGTTAGCTAGCCCAGTGTGTTGTGATTGGCTAAACCGCCTCTAGTGCGCATCTAAACGTCCCGCCCCTCTCCTCAGCGGCATGTGCTCCGGTTGTATTGTAAACAACGGCGTCTTTAATATCGCTTATCAGTTTGAGCCCAATTGAGAAGCAGAGGATATTATTGAAGAGGTTCGTGCAGAACCTGTGCAAGCACGGCTTTTAATGGTAGGCCTATGTTTTTTGTTTGTTGTTGTCTCATACTTTTAGATATGCTGTTATTTGTAAATGCTACTGCTTCTGTTAGCTTTTAATATACGGTTTTATCCTGATTAAAGCTTTAATACAGTACGGCAACTGCACGCGCGTCCATGTTTAACGCTTCTCATAGCTAAGTGAAAATAAGTGTATAATTGTAACAGTTCATTGCAGAAGCTGAGCTGAATTAGAGAGAGAGATGCAGAGCAGGGGGATACGAGGAACAGGACTAAGAGCCGCTGCTTTAGAACATTGATTTTTGAAAACTGTGAATCCTTTAGAATCTTTAGAAGACAGAATTGTGATTCATATATGAATAGATTTTTACGTGCACCTCTAGTTTTCTCTTCCTCTTCTCTAAAGCAGCACAACATGGCCTCGCCTCCTTTGCTGCATGTTCCCGGGGGCGGGGTTGGTTCGTGATGTAACAAACCCGGGAAGTAGCTTGTTGTAGTTCCTACGAGCCATTTTTGTAGGCATTAAACTGCTATAATTTTAAAGGGGTCATATGATGCTTTTTTAAAGATCATTATTTTGTGTATTTGGTGTAACAGAATATGTTGACATGCTTTAATGTTAAAAAACACATTATTTTTCAAATACTGTACATTATTGTAGGTCCTCTATGCCCCGCCTCTCTCAAACGGCGTCGTTTTCAATAAAGCCCCCTCCATTGACAAGCGCAGTCTGCTCTTACTGGCCAGCTGACCCAGTGCATTGTGATTGGCCGAACACCACAAACACGCGTCGGAAATGTAACGCCCCTTACCATAATCGCAGCTTCAGTTTCAGTTTCAAAGTAAACTTCAAGACAGTTAATAATGTTGTTAGTTTTACCATCAGTTCAAGCCTGAAAGGGCAACAGAGTCGCGTGACAGACTCAGTGATGATGCAGTACACAAGCTGCGGTTAAGACATCTGATGTGCTATGATTTCTGACAGACAGTTCACTCTCCTGTGATGTGACCCCGTTCCCCTCACACACACACACACACACACACACAC
>NW_015505742.1:720172-724367 GCF_001515645.1 Sinocyclocheilus grahami | reverse complement strand
TGGCCAGCTGACCCAGTGCATTGTGATTGGCCGAACACCACAAACACGCGTCGGAAATGTAACGCCCCTTACCATAATCGCAGCTTCAGTTTCAGTTTCAAAGTAAACTTCAAGACAGTTAATAATGTTGTTAGTTTTACCATCAGTTCAAGCCTGAAAGGGCAACAGAGTCGCGTGACAGACTCAGTGATGATGCAGTACACAAGCTGCGGTTAAGACATCTGATGTGCTATGATTTCTGACAGACAGTTCACTCTCCTGTGATGTGACCCCGTTCCCCTCACACACACACACACACACACACACACACGACGCATTACTCTGTGCTGCGCAAAACTCTGCATTTGAACAGTCAATAGCAAATACTTAAACTAATAACAAAACATACTTACAGTCGCTGATTCAGAAGCGCCAGATTGTCTGGAAGTCAGAATTTACCCTTTTTAAAAAAAATTTTTCAGAAATAGCCTTTGCGCACAGTCAGCCTTGTACTCTTCTAGGTTCAAAAAACTGTCGTCCATAAAATGCGTTGCACAAATTCGAACATTTGGGTTGTGTTGTTCTGTTGTAAATAAATCTTAACCAATGATTCCTAATTGCATCTACTTCTGGAAGGCCAAATAAAGTGCTTTTGCTTTCGCACTGAAACACACAGCGTCTCCCTGATATGGCTGCATCAACACGACTGCTGTTCCTGAAACCACGCCTTCTTTCTTTGCGTGCACATTTGGGCGGAATTTTGCTAATATTTCCACATAGTGACGTAGATATGTGGGGGCGTGTTAGAACGAGGCGTTTTAGGTAGGCGTGGCTGACTCTTAACTTTTAAAAAGAATATCTCTTTGGATTTGAGACTTTAGTCTTTGCAACTTTACAGATCTTCTTTATGCACCAAGCGCTTGAAACACTCCGAAGAGAAAGGAAAACTTGAAATCGCATCATATGACCCCTTTAAAGACGATATCTCCGTTTGCATTGAACTTTCAGCGCCGCAACTTTGCAGATATTATTTATGCTCAAACAGCAACATTACACACTAACTAATGTTAAAAAAGTGAAATCGCAGTCAACCACCCCTTTAAGAAGGTAAAAATAGGTCATTAAATATAAAATGATCCACAATTGAAATATTTTTTGTTCTGTTGTCATTTTATGAAACATCCAATTTAAGCAAATATGCAAAGAGATTCATAATCTGTGTGAAATCACAGAACATTTTTCAGATTGCATATCATTTTTTTTAATTAAAATAGTTTTATGCAGTATATGTAGCCTATGCATTTTAAATGTTACTGATTGTCTGAAGTGAAAGTCGCTGTAAAAATAAATCTAAATAAATAAAATAAATGAAAGTAAAAAAAAAAACGACAAAAAAACTCTATGGACATCTACAAAAACAATTCAATCTATTAGCCTAATAAAAACTATAAAAGTATCCCAGTTATACTAAACATTTGTGTTAGCATTGATTTGTGAGTAAAATGTCTGTTTGGCTTACTGGGTGGACGTCTTGTTTGCATCACCATGAAAGTGTGTGCAAGTTAGACATTCCTTGCATCAAATGCATTGTACGTTTTTGTGCATTTGTATGTTTACATGATCCGGTTTGCTGTTGAATCCTGGGAAGAATGTATGTGATTGTTCCTGCGTCATTGTGCTAACCATGTAAGCTTAATTTGTGTGTTTTATTTTTGACTATGTGTTTTTGTGCACAGAGCAATCGCAGGAAGAAGTCAAGGCTCTTTCCTGGTGTTTCCTTGAGCAGAATACATACCCGCACACACACTTAGACACAACTTGCATCACTCTGTACCCGAAATAGAATATGCATCATGGCCTATTGTTCATCCAAACAGTGTGGTCACACTGATGTGACATTTCTTAGCCTTATTTGTAAATACGGGCCGAAATGTTTGTCTGATAAACCTAGATGACCTTTATTGATTTATTAGTCAAAAGTCAGAATGCCTTTGGGATTATTCTACATCCAGATGGCTTTTGCACAATACGTTGGCCTTGGGAAATGTTGTTGCTCAGAAGTAGCGCTGAGACTTAGGATGTTTCGGTTAAGTATGAGCTTTGTCTCAGATTGCCAGATGTGCCAATTGACCCTTCACAAAGAGCTTGATTGACAGGCGAATGACCAATCATAATGCAGAATCTGCCATCTTGTCCAACAAACAAATCAGACAGGAGAATATATTAACTTCAGTGGATAACATCCATAAATGTGGATAACATTTTCTAGATAACTGGATTTGCAAAAAGTAATTAGAAATGTTTGAGTTGATATTGAAATCTAACTTTGGATCTTGGCAATTTTTTCTTGGCAAATCTGAGCACAGTTTGAGACATTTTAGTTTACTGTAATAACCCCGCAACTGAAATATTAAATAGATCTCATTTGTGTATTTTTGCCCTCTGTTCTCATTCTTTGTCTTTTGCTAATTCACAGTTACTCTGAGGTTTAGTTGTAGCAGCAGATAGAAATCTGTAAAAATCTTACAAATGAGTTAAATCCATTCTGTCATGCTAAGCAGGCAGTATGGTGACTCATAATAACAGTATGCATTAATAAACAGACATTAGTACCACTAGGAAGCGTGTTAACATGCTACATTAGCCTATTGTTTGGCTGTGAACACCAGCTGGCATGCAGAAACCCGTCTCAGATATGGGTCAGTGCTTTGGCATCTGAGTGTCCGGGATGTGCTGGCTCATCTATAAATAGCGTCACCCTCAACGCTGTATAAATAAACAGTGAAATGATACGAGGTGTTGCAGTGCGGGGGCTAGTCTGCTTTGAGCTTATCTACACTTGACCTGAGAAATGTAAATACAGGCAGGAAATGTGACGCTAAAGCATCAGTAGCTGTTTTGCCGTGTAGTTTTAAGCTGAGTTTATTTGAATAACTGTACAGTGATTGCACTCGTTGCTGTAATATGACTTGATAACAGGTGAAAAACATGTACGTTCTATTGATTTAGTAGTTATTTTGGTAATTTTGGACGCCATGTTTTTATTTGTTGTAATTAAGCTATAGGTTCATCCTAACCCTCGTGAAAAAGAAGTACACATTAGCATACTTACACACTAACAACATATTCAAGTGCAAACTAAATGTCATGTTTTTGGTCACTTAATTGCATGCTGTATACATTTAAATGAAAATGTGTTATAGTTTCAAGTTATATTAAATGCTGTCAAAAGAAATTTAGAGTGTTTTTGACCCACATAAGTAGGACTTAAGTATATCTTCATATGTAATTTCATAATTCTATTTTTATTGAAATATGGTTAAAGTGTACTGTGTAATACTGACAAGCATTAATGGTAAACTAAAATATGCTTATGTAATTTCTATAAAAAATTTAGTTACACTTTATCTTAAGGTGTCCTTGTTACAGTGTAATTATGATATATTTAAGAACTGAGTAATATTAATAAACTACATGTACTTACTATATGGTTAGGATTGGGTTTGGCTTAGGGTTACTTGCATGTAATTATGCATAATTAATTGTTATCATAATAGTAAGTAGATGTAACATGCAACAAGGACACCTTCAAATAAATGTTAACAACATTTTTTAATTTAACTTTTAATTTAAATTTGTAGTTGCACATTTGTAATGATGAAGTAGCAATTTAGTACAATTAATATATTTTAACTTTTAATGCCATATCCACTGACTGACTACAGTTAAAATTATTATCAATACTTATGTTGTTCAACACATCAGAATAAGTGTACTTTTTTAAAGCATGACAAGATTATTAAAACTGATATAAACTGTACTTTAAAGTAAAACTTTTTTAATGAAAATTATTGCACTTTTTAAAATGTTTACTCAAGTGTGTCGAAGAACATCTTTAAGTACACTTAAGTGTCCTTTTATTTCCTTAGTATTATATTATCTGCAAGTACAGTTTTTTTTATATACTTTTAAGATTTGAAGTCCACTACAAGTGCACATTCAATTAAGTGACATTTTTTTCTAATGATGTTCTCCATGGCTAAGTCAAGTTTTTCATTTAATTTTAATTTTAATTGTTTTTCTAATTTGATTTTATGTATTTATTTATTTTATTGTATTTAAATTGTAATATCAGTGACTTAATTTAACTAGAATAGTTTGGTGGGCAATGTACCATGGTACATTTTTTAAGTTTATGAGGCCATTCACTCCGCTG
>NW_015505742.1:719232-720162 GCF_001515645.1 Sinocyclocheilus grahami | reverse complement strand
CTTACAGACTGTGTGTCAGAACAGCCGGCATTGTAGTCTACTCTCACAAGATCAGGAAACAGTCCTCCATAAAATGCGTTGCACACATCTGAATATTTGGGTTGAAGTGTTCTGGAACAGTGTTGTAAATACAACTTAAACACTGATTTCTAGTCGGGTCCTCTTTTGGAAGACCAAACAAAGTAGTTTAGCTTTCGACGTTATGCAGCGGCGTTATGCAAATCTCCCCACACAGTGACGTAGACATGTGGGGGCGTGTTTAAACGAGGCGTTTTAGGAGGGCGTGGACCAGTCTTAACTTTTGTAAAGAATATCTTTTTGGGTTTGAGACTTTAGTCTTTGCAACTTTAGGGATCTTATCTATTCACAAACAGCTTGTAACACTCCAAAGAGAAAGGAAAACTTGAAATCGCATCATATGACCCCTTGTTGTGTATTGATGCCTTTTTGCGGTTGAAATAAAATACCTCCTGATGTTCATTCATGTTTATTTCATGCTTTAAATAAATATGAAAAGATGATTGGTTCACATGTCGGTTGAACTGAGATGCCACAGCGATCTGTCAACACACATTAAAGAGCCACAAAACCGTATTTATTGTTAGAATTTCTTAAAAAATGACAAAATTTGAAGGCTTTTCATAAAGTAACCTGCTCTGCCTTGTCTGTTGGCATGTTGTCAGTTTCCTCTATGCTCTGCAATGTATTTTTTTGCAGCGTGAGGACGTGTAGTTTAATATCGGCATAGCTTGTCGGACATAGGACTAAAGGTCCTTGCACACTGAGTTCGACGTTTTCATATGTTTTTTGTTTTTCATATTCGTCATCCTTTCCTATCAAAATGCAGAAAATCGAACCTGTCCAAATTTTTTTTATGACAGACGGAAGTTTTGGAGGCAGTGTGTAAACGTGATTGACACAACGTGAGGT
>NW_015505742.1:717046-718116 GCF_001515645.1 Sinocyclocheilus grahami | reverse complement strand
CAACATATTCAAGTGCAAACTAAATGTCATGTTTTTGGTCACTTACTTGCATGTTGTATACATTTAAATGAAAATGTGTTATAGTTTCAAGTTATATTAAATGCTGTCAAAAGAACTTTATAGAGTGTTTTTGACCCACATAAGTAGGACTTAAGTATATCTTCATATGTAATTTCATAATTCTATATTTATTGAAATATGGTTAAAGTGTACTGCGTAATACTGACAAGCATTAATGGTAAACTAAAATATGCTTATGTAAATTCTATAAAAAATTTTGTTACATTTTATTTTAAGGTGTCCTTGTTACAGTGTAATTATTATATATTTAAGAACTGAGTAATATTAATAAACTACATATACTTACTATATGGTTAGGATTTTGTTTGGCTTAGGGTTATTTGCATGTAATTATGCATAATTAATTGTTATCATAATAGTAAGTACATGTAACGTGCAACAAAGACACCTTAAAATAAGTGTTAACAAAAATGTTTAATTTAACTTTTAATTAAAATTTGTAGTTACACATTTGTAATGATGAAGTAGCAATTTAGTACAATTAATATATTTTAACTGATTGTTTTGTGTTGTTCAACACATCAAAATAAGTGTACTTTTTTAAAGCATGACAAGATTATTAAAACTGATATAAACTGTACTTTAAAGTAAAACTTTTTTTAATGAAAATTATTACAAAATGCACTTTTTAAAATGTTTACTCAAGTGTGTCGAAGAACATCTTTAAGTACACTTAAGTGTCCTTTTATTTCCTTAGTATTATATTATCTGCAAGTACAGTTTTTTAATATACTTTTAAGATTTGAAGTCCACTACAAGTGCACATTCAATTAAGTGACATTTTTTTCTAATGATGTTCTCCATGGCTAAGTTAAGTTTTTCATTTAATTTTAATTTTAATTGTTTTTCTAATTTGATTTTATGTATTTATTTATTTTATTGTATTTAAATTGTAATATCAGTGACTTAATTTAACTAGAATAGTTTGGTGGGCAATGTATGGTTACCATGGTACATTTTTTAAGTTTATGAGGCCATTCACTCCGCTG
>NW_015505742.1:716782-717036 GCF_001515645.1 Sinocyclocheilus grahami | reverse complement strand
AAGGACGTGTCCCGTAAGAATGGCCCGTATGGTCACCCTAAAAATAACCCACAATTGAGATTTCAGGTTGTAATTTTTTGAACATCCCGTTTAAGTGACTTAAGTGCTTTACAAAGGTAAAGATTCATAATCTGCATGATAGTTTATAATTTATAAGCTGGTGTTTTTCTTGGGAGACACAAACAAGACAACTGTGGATGTGGATAACATCCATAAATGTGGATAACATTTTCTAGATAACTGGATTTGCAAAA
>NW_015505742.1:629336-716715 GCF_001515645.1 Sinocyclocheilus grahami | reverse complement strand
TCCATAAATGTGGATAACATTTTCTAGATAACTGGATTTGCAAAATGTAATTAGAAATGTTTGAGTTGATATTGAAATCTAACTTTGGATCTTGGCAATTTTTTTCTTGGCAAATCTGAGCACAGTTTGAGACATTTTAGTTTACTGTAATAACCCCGCAACTGAAATATTAAAGAGATCTCATTTGTGTATTTTTTCCCTCTGTTCTCATTCTTTGTCTTTTGCTAATTCACAGTTACTCTGAGGTTTAGTTGTAGCAGCAGATAGAAATCTGTAAAAATCTTACAAATGAGTTAAATCCATTCTGTCATGCTAAGCAGGCAGTATGGTGACTCATAATAACAGTATGCATTAATAAACAGACATTAGTACCACTAGGAAGCGTGTTAACATGCTACATTAGCCTATTGTTTGGCTGTGAACACCAGCTGGCATGCAGAAACCCGTCTCAGATATGGGTCAGTGCTTTGGCATCTGAGTGTCCGGGATGTGCTGGCTCATCTATAAATAGCGTCACCCTCAACGCTGTATAAATAAACAGTGAAATGATACGAGGTGTTGCAGTGCGGGGGCTAGTCTGCTTTGAGCTTATCTACACTTGACCTGAGAAATGTAAATACAGGCAGGAAATGTGACGCTAAAGCATCAGTAGCTGTTTTGCCGTGTAGTTTTAAGCTGAGTTTATTTGAATAACTGTACAGTGATTGCACTCGTTGCTGTAATATGACTTGATAACAGGTGAAAAACATGTACGTTCTATTGATTTAGTAGTTATTTTGGTAATTTTGGACGCCATGTTTTTATTTGTTGTAATTAAGCTATAGGTTCATCCTAACCCTCGTGAAAAAGAAGTACACATTAGCATACTTACACACTAACTTGCATGTAATTATGCATAATTAATTGTTATCATAATAGTAAGTAGATGTAACATGCAACAAGGACACCTTCAAATAAATGTTAACAACATTTTTTAATTTAACTTTTAATTTAAATTTGTAGTTGCACATTTGTAATGATGAAGTAGCAATTTAGTACAATTAATATATTTTAACTTTTAATGCCATATCCACTGACTGACTACAGTTAAAATTATTATCAATACTTATGTTGTTCAACACATCAGAATAAGTG
The DNA here is from genome assembly GCF_001515645.1 of Sinocyclocheilus grahami. Taxonomy (NCBI): domain Eukaryota; kingdom Metazoa; phylum Chordata; class Actinopteri; order Cypriniformes; family Cyprinidae; genus Sinocyclocheilus; species Sinocyclocheilus grahami. The sequence goes on along the minus strand of NW_015505742.1, from coordinate 715,581 downwards.
TACTTTTTTAAAGCATGACAAGATTATTAAAACTGATATAAACTGTACTTTAAAGTAAAACTTTTTTAATGAAAATTATTGCACTTTTTAAAATGTTTACTCAAGTGTGTCGAAGAACATCTTTAAGTACACTTAAGTGTCCTTTTATTTCCTTAGTATTATATTATCTGCAAGTACAGTTTTTTTTATATACTTTTAAGATTTGAAGTCCACTACAAGTGCACATTCAATTAAGTGACATTTTTTTCTAATGATGTTCTCCATGGCTAAGTCAAGTTTTTCATTTAATTTTAATTTTAATTGTTTTTCTAATTTGATTTTATGTATTTATTTATTTTATTGTATTTAAATTGTAATATCAGTGACTTAATTTAACTAGAATAGTTTGGTGGGCAATGTACCATGGTACATTTTTTAAGTTTATGAGGCCATTCACTCCGCTGAGCCCAGAAAATCTTTCTGAAATGACTCACAACATCTGTTTATATGGCCATTTTCTTATCCTGCCTAAATGAGAATCTTTCTAAAGGAAAGCAAAAGAAATATGTATGCAATGAAGCCTGTATATTGATGATCATTTAGCGTGGTGCGCTTCGTCCCATCAGGCCAGCGTTTAGCCTGAGTGCTCTGAGGTTCAAAGGTAAGGCCTCTCAGTGGAGGCATTAGGCAGGATTTAGCCGCGCTGCCTCAGACCGGGAGCGCTGAGTCAGTCATCCGCTGTCTGAACGGCTTCGGGAGGAAGTGCTCAGAGGAGGGGACAGGATGTAAGATCATTAGCTAATGCATCTTAGGTGAACTGACCGTTCCTGGCAGAGTAACAGCCACAGGCGTCAGTGCCACAGACAGATATCGCCCTCCCCATTACTTTAGGCGTGTTGGTGCGGTCCAGTGCCCAGCAGTTGACGTTGTATGGAGCGTACTAACTGGATGGATAGAGGGGTAAGGTTTATGGTTACTTGTTCAATTGCTTCTTTGCTAGTTTGGCATTTGAAAGGTTTTATTTCTACATTTGATGGATTATGGCATTAAAGACCTGAAACATAATCGACAAGAAAATGTGAATTCTAATGGTGCACTACCATAAAACAATGAACTTTCACCTTGCGAACAACGTAACTTACATATATTTATATAATCATCTAGTTTCCAGAGTATCATAAAGACTTGGGACTCTTCTGAAACCACCTCAACCACCCACAACAATTTATATTTTGGTATTATTTAGAATTATTTATATAACATAATATTTATTCATATTTCAATTTTTTGAGTTCAGTTTTACTTTAGAATTTAAATTTTAGCCTAAGTTTTAGCTATTTTGTCATGTGCTTTTGTCATTCTTATTAGTTTTTGTTGTTTTTCTATATAACTTATAGCTAATTTTTATATTGTAACTTATAACGAAGTTTTATTAATTTTAATACTTAAACTTAAACTTTTTTCAGTTTGTTGCAAAGGCAACATATGATTTTCGTTATATTATGCATTATAGGTTTGTAGGCCAAAACATTCAAATTCCTAAACATGGAATTCACAGATTAATGTGAATTCTAATGGTGCATTAAAGTCACATTGAAAAAAATGATTTAGGAGTTGAATGTGCGTTAACGCCGCCACAGTGTTGTAATTTTGAGTTGGAAACTCTAAACTTTCTTTTAAGCCCAATGTGAAAATAAGGGCTGTCTGTATTGATGGTAAATTTGTTGAAATCATTTTTTTTTCATTTACAATAAAACTTCCCAAATTACAAAATACAACAGCATTGTACAATTACAATGAATTATGTATAAAATTTACAGCATCTTCCCAAACTGAAAACATAAAAAACAAAAAACACACCTGATGCACATTCTTTACATCAAAGTAGGACTTAAAAATTCTTTGAATTATTTTGTAGAAAAGGTACATTGCCATCTTGCTCCAAATAAAGTGATTTGAGTGCACCTGGCAGACATCAAAATGACTTCCCAACTTGTAAATATGAAATTCAGTGAAAATGTGGTGTTACATTTATTTAGTCTCAGACAAATTAGAAAATAGGAGCATAAACATGCTCCAGTTGCACACTCTGTGTCCATAGGAATGGACTTTGTTGCATTGTCAATGATCACTTTCGCTCGTGATGCTGGACAAAGAATAAAAAAGTAGCTGTTTGAAAGGCCTTACCTCATACTGAATTTATAGAGAAAACGATCTGTTGTATTCATCCTTTCCCCAATTCCTTAATGGCTTGCTTATAGTTGACATCTTTGACTAATCTCTACTCTCAGTGATTGAGAGCGATTTGTTGGCTGGATTTGAGTCAAATCTGGATTAGTTCAGCAGGGCTTCAGACCACAAAACAATGGACTTTTGTCATTGTGAATGACAAAACCTAAATTCATGGAGGGAGCCATATATCTATATGGTCATATCTAGCTTCCAGAATAAGACTTGGGTCAGACACTAATTAAAAGACCATTTTAGTATTATTTGTATGCTACTATATTATTTACATACTACTTTTTTTTATTTTTATATTTGACTTACCTTTTAATTTTATATTTAGTTTTTTTTTTTCATGAGATTTTGTCATTTTATTCGTTTCTGTTGTTTTTTTGTTTGTTTTTTAAAAAGTATTTCTACATAGCTTTACTTATTTTTTTATTTCAGTTTTTAGTAATTTTAGTACTTTTTTTCAGTTACTTGCCAATGCAATATTAGCCCTTTTTTATTTATTTATTTTTAAAAAATTTAGTTTTTTCATCTAATATTTATATATATTTTTTCTTTCAGGTTAATCTCAATTACTTAAAATGATTTTAATAGTTTTTGTTTTAGTTAACAGCAACAACACTACCCCTAGCTTCGTCACGTCATGTTTTGCAAGAACAAGCAATTTTTAGCTATTTGGATGCATATGGTATATTTAGACATACACTCCTAAAATTTACAATAGGAATGCACAATAGAAAACATAAAAAAGAGGATATGCTGTTTATTATTTGAGAAAGATAAAGTGAATTATAGTAATCCAAAAAGATAAGAGAGACATATGCTGTGTAGTCTTGGAAAAACATGTTAGGAAAAATTACAGCATAATGAAAAATCACAGTAGGACAGTTGGAGGAGGCAGAGATAAAATATGAGATGGCTGCAGACTAGATTCTGTGCAGTTGTGTTTGTGAAGAGAGAGAGGGAGGGTCTATCAGGCCACAGAAATGAGATGAGACTGGTGTGGTAATACAGGGATTAATAGAGGAGTTCTGTCACCGCTAAATCCACCCATTCACCCGCTAATCCTCGCCCAGCGATCTAGTGTATGTGTGCCAGTTAGCATGCTAGCATATAGCATCGCATGTGGAAGCAGACATGTTGTCAATGAGCTGCAGTATACACTAGGGTGACCATACGTGCCATTTTCCCAGGACGCGTCCTGGCCAGGATTTCTATATTGCCTAAAATATCTAGGTTTTGGCTTTGTTTGCGTGTGCAGAACGATCTGTCTATGACATCAAAATACCATACAGACGGTTCCTTATGCTTTCAAAATGCTCTCAAGGTATTTTGATGTCATACACCGGGCCATTCACTCCGCTGAGCCCAGAAAATCTTTCTGAAATGACTCACAACATCTGTTTATATGGCCATTTTCTTATCCTGCCTAAATGAGAATCTTTCTAAAGGAAAGCAAAAGAAATATGTATGCAATGAAGCCTGTATATTGATGATCATTTAGCGTGGTGCGCTTCGTCCCATCAGGCCAGCGTTTAGCCTGAGTGCTCTGAGGTTCAAAGGTAAGGCCTCTCAGTGGAGGCATTAGGCAGGATTTAGCCGCGCTGCCTCAGACCGGGAGCGCTGAGTCAGTCATCCGCTGTCTGAACGGCTTCGGGAGGAAGTGCTCAGAGGAGGGGACAGGATGTAAGATCATTAGCTAATGCATCTTAGGTGAACTGACCGTTCCTGGCAGAGTAACAGCCACAGGCGTCAGTGCCACAGACAGATATCGCCCTCCCCATTACTTTAGGCGTGTTGGTGCGGTCCAGTGCCCAGCAGTTGACGTTGTATGGAGCGTACTAACTGGATGGATAGAGGGGTAAGGTTTATGGTTACTTGTTCAATTGCTTCTTTGCTAGTTTGGCATTTGAAAGGTTTTATTTCTACATTTGATGGATTATGGCATTAAAGACCTGAAACATAATCGACAAGAAAATGTGAATTCTAATGGTGCACTACCATAAAACAATGAACTTTCACCTTGCGAACAACGTAACTTACATATATTTATATAATCATCTAGTTTCCAGAGTATCATAAAGACTTGGGACTCTTCTGAAACCACCTCAACCACCCACAACAATTTATATTTTGGTATTATTTAGAATTATTTATATAACAGTATTTATTCATATTTCAATTTTTGAGTTTTTTTTTGATGTTCAGTTTTACTTTATAATTAAAATTTTAGCCTAAGTTTGATCTATTTTGTCATGTGCTTTTGCCATTCTTATTAGTTTTTGTTGTTTTTCTATATAACTTATAGCTAATTTTTTATATTGTAACTTATAACGACGTTTTATTAATTTTAATAGTTCAACTTAAACTTTTTTCAGTTAGTTGCAAAGGCAATATATGATTTTCGTTATATTATGCATTATAGGTTTGTAGGCCAAAACATTCAAATTCCTAAACATGGAATTCACAGATTAATGTGAATTCTAATGGTGCATTAAAGTCACATTGAAAAAAATGATTTAGGAGTTGAATGTGCGTTAACGCCGCCACAGTGTTGTAATTTTGAGTTGGAAACTCTAAACTTTCTTTTAAGCCCAATGTGAAAATAAGGGCTGTCTGTATTGATGGTAAATTTGTTGAAATCATTTTTTTTTCATTTACAATAAAACTTCCCAAATTACAAAATACAACAGCATTGTACAATTACAATGAATTATGTATAAAATTTACAGCATCTTCCCAAACTGAAAACATAAAAAACAAAAAACACACCTGATGCACATTCTTTACATCAAAGTAGGACTTAAAAATTCTTTGAATTATTTTGTAGAAAAGGTACATTGCCATCTTGCTCCAAATAAAGTGATTTGAGTGCACCTGGCAGACATAAAAATGACTTCCCAACTTGTAAATATGAAATTCAGTGAAAATGTGGTGTTACATTTATTTAGTCTCAGACAAATTAGAAAATAGGAGCATAAACATGCTCCAGTTGCACACTCTGTGTCCATAGGAATGGACTTTGTTGCATTGTCAATGATCACTTTCGCTCGTGATGCTGGACAAAGAATAAAAAAGTAGCTGTTTGAAAGGCCTTACCTCATACTGAATTTATAGAGAAAACGATCTGTTGTATTCATCCTTTCCCCAATTCCTTAATGGCTTGCTTATAGTTGACATCTTTGACTAATCTCTACTCTCAGTGATTGAGAGCGATTTGTTGGCTGGATTTGAGTCAAATCTGGATTAGTTCAGCAGGGCTTCAGACCACAAAACAATGGACTTTTGTCATTGTGAATGACAAAACCTAAATTCATGGAGGGAGCCATATATCTATATGGTCATATCTAGCTTCCAGAATAAGACTTGGGTCAGACACTAATTAAAAGACCATTTTAGTATTATTTGTATGCTACTATATTATTTACATACTACTTTTTTTTTATTTTTATATTTGACTTACCTTTTAATTTTATATTTAGTTTTTTTTTTTCATGAGATTTTGTCATTTTATTCGTTTCTGTTGTTTTTTTGTTTGTTTTTTAAAAAGTATTTCTACATAGCTTTACTTATTTTTTTATTTCAGTTTTTAGTAATTTTAGTACTTTTTTTCAGTTACTTGCCAATGCAATATTAGCCCTTTTTTATTTATTTATTTTTAAAAAATTTAGTTTTTTCATCTAATATTTATATATATTTTTTCTTTCAGGTTAATCTCAATTACTTAAAATGATTTTAATAGTTTTTGTTTTAGTTAACAGCAACAACACTACCCCTAGCTTCGTCACGTCATGTTTTGCAAGAACAAGCAATTTTTAGCTATTTGGATGCATATGGTATATTTAGACATACACTCCTAAAATTTACAATAGGAATGCACAATAGAAAACATAAAAAAGAGGATATGCTGTTTATTATTTGAGAAAGATAAAGTGAATTATAGTAATCCAAAAAGATAAGAGAGACATATGCTGTGTAGTCTTGGAAAAACATGTTAGGAAAAATTACAGCATAATGAAAAATCACAGTAGGACAGTTGGAGGAGGCAGAGATAAAATATGAGATGGCTGCAGACTAGATTCTGTGCAGTTGTGTTTGTGAAGAGAGAGAGGGAGGGTCTATCAGGCCACAGAAATGAGATGAGACTGGTGTGGTAATACAGGGATTAATAGAGGAGTTCTGTCACCGCTAAATCCACCCATTCACCCGCTAATCCTCGCCCAGCGATCTAGTGTATGTGTGCCAGTTAGCATGCTAGCATATAGCATCGCATGTGGAAGCAGACATGTTGTCAATGAGCTGCAGTATACACTAGGGTGACCATACGTGCCATTTTCCCAGGACGCGTCCTGGCCAGGATTTCTATATTGCCTAAAATATCTAGGTTTTGGCTTTGTTTGCGTGTGCAGACCGATCTGTCTATGACATCAAAATACCATACAGACGGTTCCTTATGCTTTCAAAATGCTCTCAAGGTATTTTGATGTCATACACCGATCGGTCTGCAAACGCAAACAAAGCCAAAACCTAGATATTTTAGGCAATATAGAAATCCTGACCTGGGAAAATGGCACGTATGGTCACCCTAGTATACACTGGTTTGTTTATCAGAAACTAATCAGAAGTCTTGGGGAGATTGACCTTTGTTCTGGTTTGCATTATTTGGCAAACTACTGAAAACATAGCTTTTATGGTTTTTGTTTTCTACTGAAGGCGAATAAAATTAGCCAGAAACTATTGCCTGTTTGTGTTTCCAAGATGACCACCTCATGAAATTGTCTTTGCCACTACTCTACAAAAAAAAAAGTAGCTAGGTTGAAGTTATCCTTAGAGAAAGTAGGTAGTTATGCTTTGAGATACATAGTGTATTACTGAATCTACTTCATAATGTTATACATGGTAAAAGTAATATTAAACAATCACCATATCCTGTTCAAAAGCACAAAGCTTTTCAAAAAAAGATTCAAAGTTAAACTAAATTAGGCATGTAAAGTGTCAACATTGTAACATTTGGAGTGTTTAGTTACATCATTTAACAAATATTGGTGCTGATACGTCATGACTGAGAAATGTAGTTAATCAAACAGCTTTAATATCTGTAGCAACACTGCTTGTTTTTCACTGACAGACTGTCGGGTTTAAAGCAAATCCAGGGACTTTGTAAATGTGGCATGTTTTTAAATAGATTCAAAGTCCTGCTCTGTGTAGTTTTGGTATGTGTGGGACATCAGGAAAATGACTGACCTAGTTTTCCTTAAAACTTCACCCTTCTGATTGTATCCCAGCCATCTCAGCGTGGAGCGCTCTGGTGTGAAGATATCCTGCTGACCTTCAAATAAAGTGCTCACATCAGAGGAGTATAATGCATGAGATATCTAACACTTCCTGTCAGCTCTGCTGGTAGTGTGAAACTCCTCTTGATCCTATTTAGTTTCACCTGCTACCAACACCTACTGTGATGCTCTCAGAGCAATCTGAGACTAATTGATTAGTTTAAGAGGAAAGGAAAGGCACCACGGGAGGGACGATGGAACTGCATCAGAATGTTTGAAGGCTCTCTTTCTGTATTTCATCAGTACTCATCAGTATGTGTATTTGTAAAGAGAACGTTTGTGTTTTAATGCAGGTCACTATACGGGCAAAACCATTGTGTTTTCATGAATTGGCTAATTTTAGGATATTTTGCTTCCCTAACCCCTTCTTTCAGACAAAAAAACATTCAGAATACACATTTAAGTGTTTGTTTAATTAGAGGATTAGAGTTGCATCTTTAAAGGGATAGTTCACCCAAAAATGAAAATTCTGTCATTAAAGGGATAGTTCACCCAAAAATGAAAATTCTGTCATTAAAGGGATAGTTCACTCAAAAATGAAAATTCTGTCGTTTGGAATGACATGAGGGTGAGTAATTAATGATAGAATTTTCATTTTTGAAAACTATCCCGATTTTGACAGACTATCCCATGTAAATGGTTTATTTCCACAGCATTCTGTATGAATTATTCAGAGCATCACTAAGCTGTTTCGAAAGCAAGAAGGTACTTAATTAAATGGTTTCTAAGAAACACAAATGATCTGAGTCAGGCCAACCTGAAACCAGCCTAATTATTCAGGACTTATAACCAATAGTCGAGTCTTTCAGGCAGTCCACCAATTAAATATACTCTTAAAGGGGACATCAGACTTTTCTAGCTTTTTTGCCTTTGGTTAGGTTTCTGGCATATCTGCCAGCTCAGAAAAGATACAAAGAAGACACACAGCCAGTTCTTTATTGGCTGTCTTATGGCGCTTTTCCACTGCATGGTACGGCACGGTACGGCTCGGTACGGTTCACTTTTGGGGGGGGTTTCCACTGGGTACAATACCTGGTACTTTTTTTAGTACCACCTCGGTTGGGGTTCCAAGTGAACCGTACCGTTACCAAAACGTGATGTGTAAACTCTGCTGATCACGGAGAGAATCATCACTACCCTCTCCTTGATAGCAGAGGAGCGGATCCAGCGAGAGCTTGATGGGGCGACGCAGAATGAAAAAGTTTTTTTTTAGGAGTCATGGTAGTATAGGCGGGGCAACTATAACGACATGTGAATAATCCAGAAAATGAAAATTAATTCATTATTAACACACCCTCAAGTTGTTCCAAACCTGTATGTGTTTCTGTCTTCTGTTGAACACAAAAGAAGATATACTGAAGAATGTGGGTAACCAAACAGTTGACGGTAGCCATTGACTACCGTATGGAAAAGAATAATGTGGAATTTAATGGCAACTGGCAATTATTTGGTTAGCAGCATTCTTCAAAACATCTTCTTTTGTGTTCAGCAGAAGAAAGAAGCTCATACAGGCTTATAGGAGAGGGTGGAAAATGTTGTTTAAAATTAAATTTGCTGCTTTTTGATGTACAAGCAATTTGTAATTTAATCATTGTGAATCATTGTAAATACAACAGATTATCATCATGAAAATATAATTGAAATAAAAGTGAGATTTTGAAGGAGGTTTGACTTTGACCACCGTTTGAATGTCAATGAGTGATTGTGCGCTCTTCAGAGTAAGAGTACAAACGCGTATGCTTCACTGAAAGGTAAACATACTTCACCTGTCACCCCTCAACCTCCCTTCTTCCCGACTGTTTTCATTGATAGTGACATTTCCCTGGAAAGTTCCTTGCTGTCACACTTTTAAACAATGCAGCAGAGATGTGTGGGAGAGTGAGTGAACAGCATGCCAGTTATATAAGCACCAGACCGCCCAGTGGGACCTTCTCAACTCCTGCTCAACAGCCTCACTTGTCCATTTTTTTTATTACTCGCACTTATTCAGCCACAATTACAACAGCGTATTCACATGGTTAACTAAACTGCCAGTTGAAATAGTATTACACTTCTGTTCAAAAATTTGGGTCGGCAAGATTTTTTTGATTGTTTTTAAAAGAAGTTTTATTTGATCAAAACATACAGTGAAAACGGTAATATTGTCAAACATTATTACAATTTAAAATAACTGTTTTCTATCTTTATATATTTTAAAATGGAATTTATTCCTGTTATTCAAAGCTGAATTTCAGCATCTTTACTCCAGTCTTCAGTGTCATGTGGTCATATAAAAACATTTCTTATTATTATCAATGTTGAAAACAGTTCACAGATATGCTGCAATGTTTATGTGAAAACTAGAATACATTTTTTCATGATGTTTTGTTAAATAGAAAGTTCAAATGAACAGCATTTATTTGAAATGGAAATCTTTGGTAACATTATAATTGTCTTTTTACTTTTGATCAATTAAATGCATCCTTGCTAAATAAAAATATTAATTTCTTTTGAAAAAAAAAATAAATAAATACTGACCCCAAAACTTCAAACAGTAGTGTTATAAACAGTAGTGTAAAAAAATGTATATATAAAAAAATCATTTTGTTTGTTGGCACCAGTAGCCTTGTGGGCAGTGTGCTGACATACAGTGCTGTTGTGCTCCAGGTGTCCCATAGTCGAATCCCGACTCGAGGACCTTTCTTGATCCTGCCCCCTCACTCTCTCCCACTTTGCTTCCTGTAAGCTCTGATCTTGTCCTATCACAATAAAGGCAAAAGATCTTTTTATTTATTTATTAATTTGTACAGATTGAAAGAAAGAAATATGTTCACAACTGCACATGAGAGTAAGGGGGGAAAAGCAGCTCAGGAGATATTTTAGTGTACAGCATCTGAAATGTGACTATTTTTGGCATGCTGCAGTATCACCGAGCTTTGAGTTTTCTCTCCAGAGTATTTAGAACGGCTGTTGTATGTTCGCCAATAATGAAATGTTTTTGTCATGATTTACTCACTATCTTGCCTTTACAATCCCTTATGACTCTTTTTTTTTTTTTTTATATAACCTGAAAGAAGAAAAGGAAAATTTGTTGGATTCCGTTTGACGTACAATTACAATATAACAGGACTAAAGCTTCAAAAAGATATAAAAGCACCATAGAAGTGTCCTACAAGTGTTACAAACATATGTTCACTGAAAATCTTCTCCAATCAGTTCAATTTGTGAACAAATCGTGGTAACCAGTTCTGTAAATTTACTCAATAATTTACCAACAAGAACTGTCTTAAAAGAATGATTTGTTTACAAATCACATCTTTCTTGAACAATCATGAATGCACCAAGGAGAGCAAAGGCAAGTGTCTAAATTTTCAGTGAAGAATGACAATTTTCATGCTTGAAGCTTGACATTACCAGTCCTCATGCGCTTTCATTATATCTAAAATGTTCAAAAATCCTTTTGTGTTTTACAGAAAAAAGACCGTCATACAGGTTTGAAACAACATGATTGAATTCAATTCAATTCAAGTTTATTTGTATAGCGCTTTTCACGATACAAATCGTTGCAAAGCAACTTTACAGCAAATTAAGTTTCTACAATATTTAGTCGTAGCTTTCAGTTAATGTACTTATGGCAGAAATGTACTGAAAAATCAATTAAAGATGTAATCAAACAGGCGATGAACACTATTAACAGCAATTATTATATGATGCAATCAAACATATAGCAAAATTTGTAAATGATGAGTAAATAATGCCATTTTTGAGGCGAACTCGCTCTCTGCACCAACCTCACCACGTAAACAGCATTTGGCTGCAGATGTCATTAAAGTGTGGTGTTTATGATCTAATGTCTTGCTTGTGTTCTTATGTCATATCTGATATATGGTTTTCATTTTCTCTCTCTCTTGTTCTGTCTCCGCTGTAGTTATGTAACTTCCACTGCACCGTCTGATCTCAATCACACGTTCTCTCCCGAGTTTCATTGCTTTCTCTTCTGTTTCTTAGTTGCTCCATCTGTCTCTGTTTCTCTTCATTTCTCTAGATCTGGGTAATATTAAACCAGTGCACAGCGATTTATCACAATGGCTTCACTCGGTCAAAAGCAAATGACTTGTGGTGTATTAGAAAACATAAAATTAAGAAATTAAATATTTTCATTGATTAGAAATAAGCCAGAGCTTCTTTGGTTCTTTTTTATAGGCAGCATTTAACTGATAAAGTCCCCTTGCAAAAAATAAATAAAAAAGTAGTGGCGTGTTATGGTATTAGATACAATACCTTTGATATACCATGGTACTGATTTATCACCACATTCACATATAGTGGTATTTACTTCAAAACAAGGTGTTGGCATGGGGCAGTGACTGTAGACTGGCCTACAGACACAGAGAGGCAGCTTGTGGATGATTTTGGCAGTAGTATAGAAGGCTCTTGTGTTTGGTCGTTGGCCAGGACGTGCTGAGGTAAGCTGGGCAGGCCACATCGCTCGGTGTTTCACACCCTTTTGGAAATCTGTGCAGACCACTCAAGCACGCCGCTGGGGAGATGCACGCTTATCTACACTTTTAGAAAGCAGGACTGACTGTGAGAAAGATAAAGGGAGGGGAAATGGGAGGAAAAGGTACTGTAATCTGCAAAGTATAAAAAAGGGTTTAAAAAAGGATTACCAAGTGATGCTCCTGGGCAGTATTATGAGATATTTTTTGTGTGTTTTTTTCAACTATTATGTTTTTTTTTTTTGCTGTTGTTGTGGATTTTAATATGAACCAAGTTCAAACTCATCCATGCATTCTCTAAACTGCTTGTCCCATATAGTGTTGCAGAAGTTAATTCAGAACAATTAATTTATTGTTGACTTTAAAGAGTTCGAGACATGCAAACTTTAGAAAATGAATATTTGTGGCAACCAGACAGTTATGTTCTATGTAGTTGTGTTGATAGAAAATCACGAGATGCATTTCTAGTTTTAAAATGATTTGTTCTTCAGATATTACTCATTAAAAGAAAATGTATCAGCTGTATGCAGAGTAACCTACATTTGGTTTTTGACCACTGAAAATGTGTACAATTGTCCAGTTTACTCACGGAGCCAAAATGGGTTTGAGTAAATTCATAAACAAAATCTGTATTTCTACCTGTTCACAACATTCCTTTTTTCCTGTTTCTTTTAGGGATCACTCGTCCTGCCTTTCTGTTCGCTGGTACCTCACCAAAACCCAGCGTGGAATCCCACACTGTCTCAACCAATCTCCTGGACCTGAAGGCAAAGCGAAGATCAGATTCCTTACATCCCAAGTCCAATTTTTATTCCACTCTTGGCTACTACAAATGGACAGGAACAATCCAGCCTGCATTTAACGAAAGGAAGCAGTAATGTCCATAACAGATGATTTGGACAGAATCTGTTATGATAATGAGAAAGTTTTTATATTCAGTTCATTTTTGTCTTGCAATGCTTTAGTTCCTCTGAGACTCTGAATATGGACCTTTGAGAGTCCTGACTGGTATCCGACAGCCTTTGAGTTGGGTTTTCTTTTCTGGATTGGATGCTTATTTGATACCTCAATGGCACAAACGCAAGGCTGTTGGGTATTTCAGAAGTGGGTTATATAATCATCTGTTTAGTTGCCAAACCCCGATTCCGGAGAACTTGGAAAAGGAGAAAACCTCATCAACTAGTGCTGTGAGTGGGTTTTGTTGGCCTATGTGGGCTTAAACCCAAATCTCAACCTTGATTTAAGGCCACTTGGCATCCAAAAACAACCTCTTCATGACTTCCACCATTAAGACTTTGAAAATGAACTTTTGAGAGATCTAACTGGTACTAGATGTTCTTTGAGGCCCAAAAAACCCACAATCTTCTGAATTAGTTGTGTTTAAGATACCTCGTTAGGAATTTCAGAAGTCAAATACATATACTCATGATATTAGATGCCATTTCTAGAGAACTTAAGGGAGGAGAAAACTTCTGCTAACTAGGGCTTTTGCCAACCAGCCAGTCTTGGGACTGAACCCAAATCTCAGCCTTGTTTTAAGACCGTTTGGCACCCAAGAAACAATCTCTGCATGACTTGACTGGCTGGGATTAGATGCTCTTTGAGGTGGGTTTTGGAGGCACAGCAAACTTTCAGTCTTCTGGAATAGTTGTGTTTAAGATACGTAGACATCATAAACCCAAGATTTCGGAAATCAAGTATATATACTTATCATTTCAGATGACACCACCACTTCCAGTGAACTTAAGGAAGGAGAAACCTTCTGCCGACTAGGGCTTGTTGGCGCTTATTGGTCCTGAACCCAAATCCCAACCCCTTTCCCCCCTTTTTTTGGCCGTTTGGCACCTATTTCTTACCTCCATCTCATCCCGACCTCCACCATTCGCCCCTCGCTGGCCACGGCAGTCCTCCCTCCCCGTTCCCGTCCCCACCCTCCCCCTTCTCATCACCCAACCCCTTCCCCACACCACACTTCCCACCCCCCCACCCAAGTCACCATGGCCACTGGTACTACCACCACGGCCCGTGAACATCTCTTGGTGGTGCGGAGGCGCAGCCCGCACATGCGCTACACGCTGAGCCCAGAAAACCTCCGCAGCCTTTCAGCACGGGGTGGCTCTGGAAATGGGGGGAGCTCTAGAGGAGGAGCTCCCGAACCGATGGGCCTGCAGCGGGCCAACAGTGACACGGACCTGGTGACATCAGATAGCCGTTCCTCCTTGACGGCCTCTACGTACCAGTTCACGCTTGGGCGAGGGCAAAACCTGGTCATCTCTTGGGACATCAAGGAGGAGGTGGATGCCACTGACTGGATTGGGCTGTACCACATTGGTAAGATGTTTTGGGTTGTGGGAAAACTCTCTATTGAAAGTAATTTCTTTAAATGGAAGGTAAACTTATATTTACTTACTGTTACTTAGTTTTGTGTTTTTTTTATCACTGTATCACCGGTTCTTTCTCTTTAGTAATGGAAACACAACCTGCAGGTCTTTTTATAATGGCACAATGCATAATTTCTGTGGTGCTAACATAATTGGAGAAAATAATAAAAACTTCCTTTGGACCCGTTTTGGACAAACAGGTAGTTCTGGTCAAAGATTTGGTTGAGCTAATTTTGTTAATTAATGATGCTCAAGCAAGCAGATTGCAATTCCGTTTGGTGGCAAAGTGTTTGTCTTCTTAAAGTAGTGATTTTTCATGCAGAGAATGTGGCCTGTAGATATTGTGATTGCAGTTTAGACAGTTTTGGTAACTGTCTTCTTTTTTTTTGACAACTTGACAAGATGTCATGTACTCTGCATAGGCCAAAATGACTACATGATATACAGTTGTGTATATTTTGAAGTCAACAGAAATGTTGTTAGCAACACACTTTACTTGCATAATCGGAAGTAATTCTGAGTGAAACTAAGCACCAAGGCAGTAAATTTGGCAGTTTTGATTTTATGTTTCTTTCTTTCTTTTTTAAAGTCTTTTTTCTCTAAAAAAAATTGCACATTACTCATCCCCAACATTGGCTTTGAATGTTGAAAAAGGACATAGTCTCTTCTCTAGATGATCTTAGATTATAGCTTTGGAGTTTTACGGTTGTTTTGCAGATTTATCCATCATTTATTCATCATTTAATCAAGTTTTGACAGATATATATAATGGTGTGTGGAAGGTGTTTTTTATCATTTGATTGGACTTAAACCAAAATATAACGGGCACCAACTAAAAATAAGACTATTTCTAAAAGTGAACACTGTGTCCACACTGAATGTTAGATGTGCAACATGCTACATCTAAACTAAATCACTCCCATTATAATCAGAAAAGTAATATAAACCAGACATTTCTATGCACAGTAAATACTGTTATACCGCCCAGCCCAACTGTGACCTACTGTGTGGGTTTAATATGTTGATGAAGCAAGTGATTGCAAGTGAATGAGCAAATGAAAACAGATGAACTGCTGACTCTGGCTTAATTGCATCGTGTTATTAGCTACGTTTTATCTCGTCCTCTCCTCCGCACTTGCGCTGATGGTTGAATCTAGTTACTCAGCACTATTTCTGATGGCTTTGAGAGCCCATAACTGCCGTAGTTTTGATTTGTAGAGGAGAGGTGGGAGGATGAGCAAAATGTGTCCCACGAGACACCAACCAACCATGAACAAACTCAACCCACCAGTATCGCTAGATACAGACTATAAGAGCAACTGCAATACAATTAACCATTCACTGACTTGCAGTGAATTTTACACACATTTGTTATGTTCAGAGACAATATTCTACTGTCATTTAGAGTAATTACAGGTAAAGTGGGACATGCTGTTGTGTTTGATATTTTTTCCTATTTCCTCTGTATAGTGTAGTGATATTTCGTTTTTTAAAGGGGTCATATGAGGCAATTTCAAGTTTTCCTTTCTCTTCGGAGTAGGGATGTCAATGATTAATCGATCGATTAATTGTCGATAAGAGATGCAATCGGTTAAAGCTATCATGGTCGATTGAGTCGTTTAATTTTGGGCTGCGTGCGGCTCATGCGCAAAACACGTGTGAGCGGCTGTGAGTGACGTTGACGGTATATAAATGCATCATCATTCACTCATTATTACAAATTAAGCTTTTAATGTGATTTAAACTTTAAAAATACATTAAAATAGAAACAACACAAAGTTCTTCAACATGGAATGCAATAGAAATGTAGTAACAGTCATTTCCCCAGATAATTCTTTCATATTTGAAACAATTAGGTGAAGGTTGCAGGGCTGCGGGACACTGCGGGGGAAGGATTCATTCCTACAACTTGTTAATTAGTTCCTACGACTTATTAATTTGTGGCCACTGTCCATGTTTCATTAATTTTGTTCCTTAAATAACCCATGATTTAACTAGCTAACAGATTTAAAACAGAAGTGTGGCGTGGCGCTCCATAAACACGTGCACGGAAAGGAAAGGATGACAATGCTTTGATGACATCCTGTCATGCCGGTGACTGCGTGCTGCTGCAATAGACGCATTTTGCTGCATTAAAGTTAACGATTAATCGATTAATTGATCGTTAATTTAAACGACGATCGATCATGGAAATGATCGAAAATTGACATCCCTACTTCGGAGTGTTACAATGTTACTAACATTGCTTCCAAAAGAGGACACGACTAGAAATCAGTGGTTAAGTTGTATTTACAACACTGTTCCAGAACAGTTCAACCCAAATATTCAGATGTGTCCAGCGCATTTTACGGAGGACTGTTTCCTGAACCTGGGAGAGTAGACTACAATGCCCCGGCTGTGCACGAAGGCTGTTTCTATAAAGTGGGGCAATTCCAACTTTGCAAGGACAGTCTGGCGCTTCTGACTCACAGCCTGTAAGTATGTTTTCATATTTAAAGAATTTGCCACTGACGATTCAAACGTGAGTTTTGAGCAGTGTAGAGTAGCGCTTGTTGTTTGTCATTTCTCCGATCACAAATGCAGACATGGTTTTATGTTTACGCGGCGCGATAACGCAACGCAACGTGTAAAAAGACAGTATAAGTGATTATAATCCGTAATTATGTCCCCACTGGATGCAACAAATGCCTCGTTTATAATGGGTTTTATTGGTTTTGCCTCATCGCACCAGGACACGGCATCACAGTATGGTGAGGGGCGTAACATTTCCGTCACACGCTTGAGGTATTCGGCCAATCACAGCGCACTGGATAGCTGGCCAATCAGAGCACACCTCGCTTTTCAGACCGATGAGCTTTGTAAAAATCGACGCATTTCAGAAAGGCGGGGCATAGCGGAGAAACAATAATGTACAGTATGTGGAAAATAATGTGTTTTTTTAACCTTAAACCGCATAAACACATTGCATTACACCAAATACACCAAATAATGTTATTTTCAGCAACATCGTATGACCACTTTAAAGATCTTTAATTAATTAATAATATTGTGTGATGGGGTAATCCATTTGGCATCAAAATTTTCTTTAGAAAATACATTTTAAAATTAATTTTGTGATCTGTCTTTCTGGGTCTAGTGCCTTTAAATTGCTAACAACGGTAAACAATGTTGGAAGCTAACTTCCAACATGTGCACCCATAACAACCCATGCATTTTAGTTATGGTTGTAATGTAAACTCGTGAAATTTTCCTTCTTGCATAGAAAGAAAAATGATACTTTATAGAATTTTCTCAGCTAAAGTAAAGCATTAGCTTGAATCAAATCAAGCTTGATCAAGGCTTCAGAAATACAATCTCTATAGATTTAGCTTCTTGGAAGTGGGAATTTAGTGGTGCATTCAATAGTAATGATACCTGGAATTGTGCATCACGGTGTGCTATTGCTTTACTGTGATCTGTCTTTCATTTTGCAAATGATAAATCAGTTGAAAAGTATTTTGAAGGAACCTGAGTCCTACCTGAATATTATTATCATAAAACCGCTCAAGCACCCACAACAGTAGGCAGTCATTGCTCATGTATTTCTCAGGCATAGTAAAAATATTGTTTGTATAAGATTTCATGAATAGTTGACAAAAACTTGCTTGTTTTTCTCAAATATAAAGTATATTATATATAATACAAGTGTCAGTAAAGAAGATTTTATTCTCATTCTTGCTCTAATCTGTGTAATGTACAGTAGTATGAGCGCAGGGTTCAGGATCTGTTTGACAGTCATGGTCAGTGAAAGCCGATCCCTCACACTACTATAGCCGGCTTCATGGGGCCATCGATCAGGACTGGGGAATTCCTCTGTGGTCTGTCCCAGAGAAAGGCCTCCGCTGAGGGATTGTGCCAGCCATCGATCCACTCAGAGCCTCTGGAGTTTCATTCACAGCCTTATTTTCCCCACGGGAGTGACTAGGTCCTGATTTATGACCTGTGTTACACACAAAAAAAAACAACTGGCTTAAAGGAATAGTTCACCCAAAAATGCAAAGATTTGCCGAAAATGTACTCGCCCTCAGGACATCAAAATGTAGATGAGGTTGCTTCTTCCTTTGAATAGATTTGGAGAAATGTATCATTACATCACTTGCTCATCAGTGGATCCTCTGCATTGAATGGGTGCCATCAGAATGAGACCAGAAAACTGCTGATAGAAACGTCACAATAATCCACAAGTAATCCACACGACTGCAGTCCATGTGAAGCAAAAGGCTGCATGTTTGAAAAAACCAAATCCATCGTTAAGATGTTTTAACTGTTGATTCTGACCAAAATATGAGTCGATAATCCATAATAACACTTCCCCCAATGAAAAAGTCATACAGTCTGAATCAGGAGAAAAATATGCACAGTTTACAAGCAAAAACATTGTGATTGTTTCTCATTCTGACGGCACCCATTCACTGCAGAGGATCCATTGGTGAGCAAATGATGTAATGCTAAATTTGACCAAATCTGTTCAGATGAAAAAAAAAAACCTCATCTATATTTGGATGGCCTGAGGGTGAGTAAAAAATAATATATCCTCTTCAGATGTACTGCATTACATTTTAATGTATTCATTAATTTTAGTGAAAAGATTTAACTCATCACAAAACCTATAACAACAGCGTACTTGGTTATATCTCAGCCCAAATTGAAATGAAAGAAATATGAAATTATATTTTCCGTAAGGAAATTAAATCCTGTTTTTATGGCTATTACCATTTTTTGCTTTATGACATTATTGTCATGACAAATTAAACACATCATCTTCACATTACTAAAAAAGAAAAATAAATAAATAAAGGATAAAATAAATCTAAAGTAATATCATATCATTATCATGGTAATATTTGCCTATACGTCCTTTTTTGTACTAATTTTAACTAACTAGTACAGCTAATGTATACATTTTTTTTAGCACAATTTTTTTTAAGAATAATAGGGATTGCAAAAAACCTCCAACATAAAACATCTTTACCCATTACGTTAATGATTACTTGAAGGCAAAATGTGCTTAATTATCATGCAAATAATGTCACAAGTGGAAAAAATCATAATGGTGTCAAAAACATCGAAAATATGTATCCATAAATGTATTATTTCTTACTTTAAAAATATCCTTTCTATTTTGGGGTGAAACAATGTTTCAAGATACCCATAAATGAATTTGCAGTTAAGAAAGTCTTTTTAACATTATTGACAAACAAGAGTCACAGACAGCTGTGTATGTCAAATTACATTTAACATATGAAACATTTAATTAATCTGCTTTAAATTTGTTTATTTGTCTTATTTTTGATCGTGTGCTCAGAATATGTCCTGATTTTACAGTAAGGCATTTAGCTGTTTTTTCCGGGAAGCTGGATGATGCAAGGCACCGCTGCGCTGGAGTCATGATTGATTTTTACGTGAGTCATGTGACACGGTCGGGTGAATTGTGGCTTCTTGTAGACGTTCAGTAACAGAGGCCCAGTGTCAGCACTGTGATAGCACTGTGATAGAGTTTCAGATGAGCTGCTGTAGATCACAGTAGACAAGGCTGGTCTATTTACTGAGGGTCTGACAGAATGAAGAGTGTCTCTTAATTACTGATCACTGGCTGCCGTTACACCTAGAGAGAAACAGGGGCTATAAACCGTCCTTCAGAGCAAACTCACTTCTGATGTCTGGTTCTTGTTCATAGTGTGGAAAAAATACTATGGAAGTCAATGGCTACTAACAATTATATAGACATGGATGTATGTGGAAATGGATTCTGGATCATATTGTGCTACTTGCTAGTTTTTTTTTTCTTTTTCCTGAATGCATAGAAGGATTTTCACATCTCACTAAAGTCTTACATTAGACTATATTTAACCTTGACTGCATTAGATATATAGCTTGGAGTTAGAAAACTAAAATTGAGACATACATGCACTTTTATTATTATAATCATTTTTGGGAAGGTTCTTAAATGTGCGTCAAATTGTTTATTTAGTGTATATAGCATGTCTTGAAGCTTTTTTTTTCACACTTCACCCAATTCTGATTTGCTTTTCAAATCCTATCTTTAGGATTTACTGTCTGGACTGTCATTTTGCAAGTGCTAAAATCAGATCTATTTGTTCAGACCGAGATTTCCGCTTGGAGTTAGAAAACTAAAATTGAGACATACATGCACTTTTATTATTATAATCATTTTTGGGAAGGTTCTTAAATGTGCGTCAAATTGTTTATTTAGTGTATATAGCATGTCTTGAAGCTTTTTTTTCACACTTCACCCAATTCTGATTTGCTTTTCAAATCCTATCTTTAGGATTTACTGTCTGGACTGTCATTTTGCAAGTGCTAAAATCAGATCTATTTGTTCAGACCGAGATTTCTGTCTGGTATATTGTGTATATCTGTTGTTAAAGGTCCCCTGAAATGCTTAGAAACACACAGCGTTACTCTATGTGTTGACGTCATTTTAACTGAAACCGGAAGACAGGGCGGGACATATCAAGCAGCCCCGCCCCTTTTAAAAATAGCCAATAGCGTTCGTTTATATCACAGCTTGGGCTAGAGCCGTTCAGAGCCGTTGAGCTCCGTAAACCCGCATTTGACAGGGTATGCCAGCAACAATCTCATCCATATTGCTATAAAATATATAGAATTCAAATAGCTCCGATACATTTTGTGGTCTACGCGACTCGCGCATGTGATCCGCTCAGTACGATGTGACGTCAAAACAAATCGTTGAGCTGTTTTGACGGAAGTGACGAACTGCAAGCTTTGAATGCTTATATCTTCTAAATGTGAATTTTGTCACTGTTTTGGAGCACACTGCCTTATAGATAGCCTTAAGACTATCATATTGATACTAACACCCAAAAAACGTTCATTTTGATTTCATGGGGACTTTAAAAGCATGCCGCATCCTGAATAAACCACTTGAAATCAAATCTGAAACACTTTTCCAAAAATATTTATTTTAATCCAGTTTCAAACCACATATAATGGGGATAAGAATCAAATTTGCTAAAACTCAGATTTCATGTGTTTATTTTATTTTATTAATTACAAAAATTGGAGAATATTTGAGTCATCACATTTTTGCTACTTGCCCTAATAAGGCCTAATTCTCTCTCATGTGGACAAATTGCTTAATTGGGAGTTTTGTCATTAGATGTTATTCACTCTTTTGTTCAGATACGGTTTGTCCAGAATTAGAGGGCGGAAAGGAGAAAAAGATTGTGTCACAGAGAGATAGATAATCAGCAGTGGGTCATTGGGTCTCTGGGTTTTGTGGCTGTATTGATTATACAGGCTCAGATTGGAAATTGAAGCTAATGTGCTCATGGACTCCGTTCACCCACAATACGTCCTGTCTGTTTTGAATCACTGCCAATCAATTCATTAGTGCCCTCTTTATACTTTGCCACTAGATGCTCTACTTGTAGTCGAGCTTAATCAATATACATTGTCCCAAGTCTGATTAAACTTAATATATATTTTTTATAATTCTCTGTATTTAAAAAAGCTAGATTGTATATGTTGATTTCATATATAAATATATATTACACTTTTATACACTATATTTTTGTATTATTATTATTATTATTAATAATATTTTATTATTATTCATAGATACATTGACAGATATAAATATATAGATATATTGTATAATTAATATTAACATTATTATTAACTTATTAATTGTTATTAACAATATATATGTGACCCTGGAGCACAAAACCAGTCTTAAGTCGCTGGGGTATATTTGTAGCAATAGCCAAAAATACATTGTATGGGTCAAAATTATTGATTTTTCTTTTATGCCAAAAATCATTAGGACATTAAGTAAAGATCATTTTCCATAAAGATATTTAGTAAATTTCCTACTGTAAATATATCAAAACTTAATTTTTGATTAGTAATATGCATGGCTAAGGACTTCATTTGGACAACTTTAAAGGCGATTTTCTCAATATTTAGATTTTTTTTGCACCCTCAGATTCCAGATTTTCAAACAGTTGTATCTCGGCCAAATATTGTCCTATCCTAACAAACCATACATCAATGGAAAGCTTATTTATTCAGCGTGTATAAATCTCAATTTCCAAAAATTGACCCTTATGACTGGTTTTGTGGTCCAGGGTCACATATAGTATTAATAATAGCTCTATACAGTAGTGTTAATAATATTAATTCTAAAATGAGTTGCAAATGCTGATTCATGCATAACATCAATACTACATCTAGAATTGTCAGTGTGTGTACAGTATATAGTTATTTTATGGTGCATTTGTGCTTCTATTTATTATGCATGCATGATTATATTGAGCTATATTACTGTTCTCTTTATGGAGTAGGATTTTTGAGCGAGCCAAACAGATGGGAGCAGGTAAGAAGATTGTTTGATCAGGGGCATGTTGAGTTGAGGAGTTAAGGAACAGGAAACATCAACTAGGAACGTGGTCCCTTACCTTCAGGACAAACACTTTACCATTTGTTTGTTCTCAAGACCCTTAGAAAAGGCTTTAAGCCCTTGAGAGAATAGGCCTGAGGTGTGGCCAACCCTATGTTGTTTCACAGCCACAAATTTATAATGAGATCTATTGACTCCTGGTGGAGTCCTTTCATCTTAGTCATTTATTTACTGTATGTATAAGACAAATATTGTGCCGACACAGATGAGACGTGTCCCGCGAACGTTTGGGATTCGAAGAACCGAGGGGTGAACGGCACTCAGAGAGGGCAGATCTTCTGGAGGCTGGAGGCCGGACCGTACTTCATGGAGCGTAAGTGAGAGCTTTGACAAATATGCACTTTCTTTTTCAAGAAGCAGGGCTTCTGTTCGGATTTGACAGTGTTTGCAAGGTTGTTGGGATCAAATGTTTGGTACACTACCGTTCAAAAGTTTGGTGTTAGTAATGAATATAATGTTCTTGATTATCAAATCAGCATATTAAATCAGCACATAAAGAAAGAAAGAAAATATCATGGTTTTCCACAAAATATTAGGCAGCACAAATGTTTTCAATGTTGATTAATAATAAGAAATGTTTCTTGAGCAGCAAAGCAGCATATTAGAATGATTTCTGAAGGATCATGTGACACTGAAGACTGTAATGATGCTGAAAATTCAGCTTTGCATCACAGGAATAAATTACATTTATATATAAACAAAGAGTGAAAAATTTAAGGGGGTCTGAATACTTTCCGTACCCACTGTATATATAATTTTATATATTAATTATATATATACATTTATTATTATATAATTTATTATAAAATGTATAATATATTTATAATAAAATGTGTATATTATTTATTTTTAAATTACAATAATATTTCACAATATTACAAATAATTGCAGCCTTGATGACAATAAGAAGCTTCTTTCAAAAATACCCCAAACTTTTGACCAGTTGTGTAGATATGTAGAGTTTTGCCTGAGTTTTAATTTGAGATAAATCTGCCTCTATACATTATGTAAAAACATATGTTTGAATGCTACACTGTACACTGTACACTGTACTACTTTAGGTTTTCTGCTGATTTCTGATTTTTTTTACATTCAATTCAATGTGCTCCATGCCATTTATTTGTAAATATTTAGAAGATTTTCAAGCAATTTCTGAGTGAAAATTGTTTCTATACCATTATTTTCTTCAGTGTTGCAGCCTAGGAACTTGAAAACACCATTTTATTTCTCAGCAGACTGATAAATCCTGTGCACATTGATTCCTGGGAATTACATAAAGCCAGCCAATCAGATTACAGCTTGCCTTTTGAGAAAGCTCTTGGCATTTTTGTGTTCATTATGGATTAGATGGTCTATGAACATGCTGGCTGAAACTGAAACAATGATAAAAGTATGTTATTATATGAGAATAATAATGGAGATATGTGTTGTTTATATTTAAAATATTTGAGAAACATGATCTTGTATTTATATTTCTCAGCTGAGACCAAAATCTGTTTCAAATATTACCATGGAGTGAGTGGAGCGTTGAGGGCCATAACACCCTGCATCACTGTCAAGAACCCTGGAGTTACAGTAAGTTTGTGTTGACTTTTGGATTTAAAAGTGTTAGTTGAGTTGTTGAGCTGCGAAATGCTCCTGTTGATCAGGCACTCTTTGAATTATGCTTTCACTCAGAATTATAAATATCAAAAAGGGACAAAAATAGATTTATTTTAGAGTTGTAGCACTGAAAGTATGCAGGACTTGGTGCTCCACTGACAATTTATTAATTCAAAAAATAAAAATGTAAATAAATCATTTTTATATTGACTAATAAATAGATGTTTAAAAATGTAGTTTAATGTAACAACAAACAATGCATATTTAAAATTTTATATATTTTGTATTTTAAATAGAATTTGTTGATTTAATTGCACTAGAGTTCAAAAGATTTTATTGTTTTTGAAAAAAGTATTTTCTGCTCACCAAGTTTGCATTTATTTGATTAAAAAATGCAGCAAAAATAGTAAAATTGTGAAATATGATTACAATTTAAAATAATAGTTTTCTTCTTTAATATGTTTTAAAATGTAATTTATTCCTGTGATCAAAGCTGAATTTTCAGCATCATTACTCCAGTCTTCAGTGTCCTTCAGTGATCGTTCAGAAATCATTTTAATATGCTGATTTCCTGCTCAAAAATATTAATTATTATCATCAGTGTTGAAAACACGTGTGCTGCTTAATATGTTTGTAGATGCTGTGATCCATTTTTGAGGATTCTTTGATAGTTAGAAAGTTCAAAAGAACAGCATTTATTTGAAATGGAAATATTTGTAATATTACAAATGGCTTGACTGTCACTTTTAATCAATTTAATATTCATATTTTTCAAAAAAAAAAAAAAAAAGGTAGTGTAATTAAAAAATAATAATAATAATAATAATATTTTTTAGTATCAAAAAACAATTCATGCACCAAGTAATATAGTTATTTTGGCTTAATGATTTTAATTTTCAAGAATAATTTTACAGTGATTTGAAATGCATCTCATTCTAAGGAAATATACAATCTGACATAAAGTGGTGTTGTTTTATTAATTAAAACTCTATATATCTGCCCTCTTGTGGCAATGAGCTGCTAGTGCAGATAGATAGATAGATAGATAGATAGATAGATAGATAGATAGATAGATAATTTCCTGATGCTGCTAGCTCACATTGTGTGTGTGTGTGTGTGTGTGTGTGTGTTTTGCAGATATCAGGGCTCAGGGTCTGAAGAAGGGCATGTTTTTTAATCCGGACCCCTATCTGAAGATGAGCATTCAGCCAGGCAAGAGGAACGGCTTCCCTACATTCACTCACCACGGCCAGGAGAGACGAACCTCCATCATATCCAACACCACTAACCCTGTGTGGCACGGAGAGGTAATTCATATTCATATGTGATCATGGATAATGAGGTGTGCTGTTTGTGTTCACTTCTTCAGCGCTTAACCTCTAGATGCTGCAGGGTGACGTCCCTGCTGTCAGTCCACTGTGAAGAGCTGAGAAGTTAATGGGATGTAACCAAGTAGGGGTGACTCTGAAACAAGAAGTTTTCAGTAAAAGCATAGTGCCCTTGAGCACAGTGCCCTTTCTCCAGAAATGACTGCTCTATAAGTTGGTAACATCTCCTAAATGTAAACATTTTTCTTTATTATAAAAACACAGTGAATGGTACTAAATGATAAACATATCAATGCATTTACAAGGTACTTGAGATGTATTTTTAAGAATTCTACCATGGTACATTTCCAAAAGGTATATTTAAAGTAAACAAGAGTAAAGTTTTGTTATCTTATATAAGATTGAATATACTGTAAGATTGATTATTATTTTACTTCCCCTGCACAACTGTAAACCTTAATTTTCATACTACTTTTCTTTTCCCCTGGCCTGCAGAAGTACACTTTTGTTGCTCTGATGACGGACGTTTTGGAAATTGAGGTCAAGGACAAATTTGCAAAAAGTCGCCCGATCATCAAACGCTTTTTAGGTCAGCTGACAATGCCAGTGCAGAGACTGCTGGAGAGACATACAGCCGGGTCAGTATTCACTATTGAAATATAGCTGCGAGGATCTATTATGTATGAGCTTTTATTAACAGAGTTATATCCTCCGAGTCTCTTACAGTTCATTTTTGTCCACAGATGTTTATGTAAACATAACTTTTGTAATAATTTAAGTAAATACAAAAATATAAAATGTACAAAATAACTTTTTTTGCATCCTAAGATGAGGTAGATACTGTATTTGGTACAATACCTTTGTATGCTTATTACAGATCATATACATTTATGCAGTGTGATTTTTATTTATTTATTTATTTTTTTGAAAAAAGGGATCAACATGTGAGCTACACGCTTTGTCGTCGTCTGCCGACAGAACATGTGAGTGGACAGCTTCACTTCAGGGTGGAGATCACCTCCAACGGACATGAAGGTACAGATTACAGTATATTTATTTATACATTCAATATCACTCAAAAGTTTGGGGTTGATATCTTTTTTTTAAAAATGATTTTGAAAGAAGCCTCTTATGCTCACCAAGGCAGCATTTATTTGATTAAAAATACAGTACGAATGGAAATGTTGTGAAATATTAATACTATTTAAATGAACTATTTTCTATTTTAATATATTTTATTAAATGTAATTTAATTCTGTGATGCAAAGCTGAATTTTCAGCACCATTACTCACATGATCCTTCAGAAATCATTCTAATATGCTGATTTGCTGCTCAAGAAACATTTATTAGTTGAAAACAACTTAATATTTTGTGAAGATAGATAGATAGATAGATAGATAGATAGATAGATAGATAGATAGATAATTTCCTGATGCTGCTAGCTCACATTGTGTGTGTGTGTGTGTGTGTGTGTGTGTGTTTTGCAGATATCAGGGCTCAGGGTCTGAAGAAGGGCATGTTTTTTAATCCGGACCCCTATCTGAAGATGAGCATTCAGCCAGGCAAGAGGAACGGCTTCCCTACATTCACTCACCACGGCCAGGAGAGACGAACCTCCATCATATCCAACACCACTAACCCTGTGTGGCACGGAGAGGTAATTCATATTCATATGTGATCATGGATAATGAGGTGTGCTGTTTGTGTTCACTTCTTCAGCGCTTAACCTCTAGATGCTGCAGGGTGACGTCCCTGCTGTCAGTCCACTGTGAAGAGCTGAGAAGTTAATGGGATGTAACCAAGTAGGGGTGACTCTGAAACAAGAAGTTTTCAGTAAAAGCATAGTGCCCTTGAGCACAGTGCCCTTTCTCCAGAAATGACTGCACTATAAGTTGGTAACATCTCCTAAATGTAAACATTTTTCTTTATTATAAAAACACAGTGAATGGTACTAAATGATAAACATATCAATGCATTTACAAGGTACTTGAGATGTATTTTTAAGAATTCTACCATGGTACATTTGCAAAAGGTATATTTAAAGTAAACAAGAGTAAAGTTTTGTTATCTTATATAAGATTGAATATACTGTAAGATTGATTATTATTTTACTTCCCCTGCACAAAAACAGAACTGTAAACCTTAATTTTCATACTACTTTTCTTTTCCCCTGGCCTGCAGAAGTACACTTTTGTTGCTCTGATGACGGACGTTTTGGAAATTGAGGTCAAGGACAAATTTGCAAAAAGTCGCCCGATCATCAAACGCTTTTTAGGTCAGCTGACAATGCCAGTGCAGAGACTGCTGGAGAGACATACAGCCGGGTCAGTATTCACTATTGAAATATAGCTGCGAGGATCTATTATGTATGAGCTTTTATTAACAGAGTTATATCCTCCGAGTCTCTTACAGTTCATTTTTGTCCACAGATGTTTATGTAAACATAACTTTTGTAATAATTTAAGTAAATACAAAAATATAAAATGTACAAAATAACTTTTTTTGCATCCTAAGATGAGGTAGATACTGTATAAGGGATCTATCTATCTATCTATCTATCTATCTATCTATCTATCTATCTATCTATCTATCTATCTATCTATACATCTATACATCTATACATCTATACATCTATCTATCTATCTATGTTAAGGGATCTATCTATCTATCTATCTATCTATCTATCTATCTATACATCTATACATCTATACATCTATACATCTATCTATCTATCTATGTTAAGGGATCTATCTATCTATCTATCTATCTATCTATCTATCTATCTATCTATCTATCTATCTATCTATCTATCTATCTATCTATCTATCTATGTATCTATCTATCTATACATCTATACATCTATACATCTCTCCATCTATCCATCTATACATCTATACATCTATCCATCTATCTATCTATCTAAAACCTGCATGGAAAAGAAAATATATTCCATAAATTATTTATTTTAAGTAGAAATTATTTGGTTGATTCAAGCATAAACCTGCATTTTTTTTTACATATCTCAGCCATCATTTTAAGTAATAATAATAATTATCATCATCATCATTTCCCCAATTTGTATTGTAATTGTATTGTTGTTCTTCCTTTGCATCATTATACATAATCCATTTCTTCCAGGATGAGGAAGGAGTTGCACCCAAGGCGGTCACTGGGGATGAAGGATCATCAGAGGCCGCTACAGTCACAGAGTCCTCAGTATCTGCCAGTAATGCAGCTAGTGAAGGGGGCGGAGCCACAGCAGCTAAGCAGCCAGAGCAGGGGAACACCAGCGAGATGGCCAATGAGGAGGAGGAAGATGCCGGAATCTGGCAGAGGAGGCGGAGTCTGCAAGCATCAGGGAACGCATCACAGGCTGAAGGGGTGGAATTAACCAATGAAGTGAGAAGGGCAGCTGACGCAGCACAGGCTGCCACAGTAACAGATGAAGAGACAGGTAACTTCCTGTGTTATTTATATACTAAATCAGCATTAGGAAGGCATAGGGGAATTTTATGACAGTGGTTATCAATCCTCCATCAGCTTTTACCATCAGTTATAACTTTTCTGCACATTAAATAAAAAAGATAACATTATTATAATAAATAATAATATTATGATATTAATATGATCTAATATTATAATATTAAAGGGATTTAAAATATATATTTCATTAAAATATTTTATTACAAATATTATTTTATTGAAATAAATATTAACTATTAATAACTGTTAAGAACAATTTTAATATATATTTTTTATAAAAAAGCATGAATTTGTTGTTGTTAATGCTGATAATAATAGTAATAAGTACAATAAATACGAATAATAATTATGTTATTATTAAAATAAAATATATCATATTATTAAGAACACGAATAATATTAATATTAAAAATAATATGTATTATATTAAAATATAAAATAGTATGTCTGATTTGTTGTTGTTAATAATAATAATATTAATAACATATATGCAAAATTAATGTCACCATAAATAAAAATAATAATTGTTATTATTAAAATATTTTTGTTATTTAAATATTAGGAAGATTAATAATATCATATTTATAATATAAAAATATAAAATTGTATATATCAACAACAGCACCACTACCACCACCACCACCAACAATAATAAAAATATACGAAACATATACATATTACAATAAAGAAAAATAAGAATGAATTATTCATTATTAAAAAATATAATAATGTGAATAATGATAATTATTATTATAATATTAAAATAGAAAATATTATATTTTTATAGTATATAAAATAACATTATGTAAAATAAATTTTTTTTTTAAGTCAATATATTATTATTAATCAAATATTAATTCTATTCATATAAAATATAATTAACTTATTATCTGGCTTTATATAATTTGTGTATAATATATGTACAGTATGTTTTCATTGATTGTTCACAACACAAATAACCCATCTTGTCCTTCTGAAGGAGCCAGTGCTCAAGTGAACGGCCATCAGCCGATGCAGTCTCTTCCTTCAGTCCGTCACGACATCAGCCGCTATCAGAGAGTAGACGAGCCTCTTCCACCAAGTGAGAGAATATTTTTGTGTTTGTTTGAGATTCACCCAGCCTGTCCTAAAGGGGACATAATCATGGAACATTTGATTTACTTTTTGATCTTTTGAAATGATGCTCATTATATTATTATGTTTGATTATAACATTATAAGTGGACTTTAAATGTGTATGTTGTAGACTGGGAAGCTCGTATAGACAGTCACGGCAGGATTTTCTATGTGGATCATGTGAACAGAACCACCACCTGGCAGCGGCCCACTGCTCCAGCTGCACCTCAGGTCCTACAGAGATCCAACTCCATTCAGCAGATGGAGCAGCTCAACCGAAGGTCAGTATGTTCACACCAGCAGATATCTATCAAGATGGCATGAAGTCAGCCTTGATTTGAGTGACTTCTGATAGGAGGTGAGTTTTGAGAACACAGTGACCTTAAGTTCCAATATCTCTGAAGTCTGAAATGCCATTTGTTAATCCTCGCTTCTATGGAAAAACAGCTCTTTAAAAATGTCACCCAGCAGTCACCACAGCAACCTAATCTGTTCTGCCGTTATCATGCTCTTTCAAAACATCTCTCACGCTCTCTCGTCTGCTTTCTCTCCCTCAACTTGATTTCAATTTATTTTGCTTGATTAGCATGCATTTCACTTGGAAAAGCAATGGTAGCATAGCTGTGTACAGCATCCAAAGTTAACAGTTTGCCAAGCATAAAATGTCAGTGAAAATGAGATTCAAATCAAGCTTTTTTTAAGTCTAGGAACGTATGTGGAATATTCCCTTCTCAGCTAAAAAATTATGCAAAATGCAATGTCATGACTGGCGAGAATTGTTTGTGACATACATTTTTCTGATTCACAGGTTTGACAATTCAATTCAATTCAATTCAATTCAATTCAATTCAATTCAATTCAATTCAATTTAATTTAATTTAATTTAATTTAATTTAATTTAATTTAATTTAATTTACTTTAGCATCATCCATTTGATTTCATTTGCCAGTATTATTTGCTTTAAATTAAATTCAAATAAAATATTTATAATTACTTATGTTTACCTTGAAGAAATAATTGTATTATTGTGTTTTGGTGCTCAAGAAAAAATTCTCATAATCATGTTTGTTTCAATATATATATTTTTTTCATTTAATAAACGTGCTGCCTAATATTTATTAATTTTTTGGGGAAAACCATAATATTTCAACCACATGATTCTTCAATAGAATATAATAATAAAAACAGCATTTATTTTAAATATAAATCTTTTGTAACATAAATGTCTTTACTGTAATTTCTTATAAATGTAAAACATCCTTGTTGAATAAAAGTATTAATATATACATATATTAATATCCATATTTATTATACAGAGTATTTTTTCCTTTAAAAATAATATACATATATGATTACTTAATTTTTAGTATTTTATTTTATACATTTTTTTCATTATTAATTTAAAATGGTAGAGTAGGCTGAAATAGAAATTACTAATTGAGCAATAATAAATACATTACAGAATAATATCATATTTTTTGTGAAAACCGTATTTGTTCAGGATTCCTTGATACAATAGAATTATAATAGAAAATTCAAAAGAACCATTTATTTTAAATAAAAAATCTTTTGTAACTTTACTGTAATTTCTTATAAATTTGATGCATCCTTGTTGAATAAAAGTATTAATACATATATTAATATCCATATTTATTATACAGAGTATTTGTTTACATTTTTTCTGTTAAAAATAAAATTATACATATATGATTAACATGTCTGATTAATATTTTAGTATTTTATAAAATAAAAAAAACATTTTCATTATTAATTTAAAACGGTAAAGTAGGCTGAAATAATAAATACATTACAGAAGCAACAAAATATAATTAAGAATGATAAATTACAGTTATCAATGTAAAAAGATTATCTTGTGAAAAATACGTCCACATACAGTATACCAATAAATGTATCCCTTTGTTTTGTTCAGGTATCAGAGTATTCGGAGGACAATAACCAATGAGAGGACAGACGAACAGGCTGCAGAGATGCCTACAGACGAAAACGACCTGCTGCATCCCTCCATTCCTGGTACTCTCTCACACACCACATACATGCACTGCATTCAGATGAGTCTGCTTAGATAGATACAAGGAAATATGCAATAGAGAAAAACAGATCTTTTGATTTAAGCCAACATGCATATCACACTATGGTTGTCCTCTCTTTCAGAGTACCGTCGGGACGGCGTGGTTGGGCCCGCTAGCTCTCGCTCGCGCTTGTCTCTGCTGCTTCAGTCCCCCAGCGCCAAGTTTCTCACCAGCCCGGATTTCTTCACCGTACTGCATTCCAACCCTGTTAGTCTCCAAACACATTCATTATTCACACTTTTTTACCACAAGCCAATTTTCCATCCCTTGAAGGAATTTTGTGGTTGTGGTGTTTTTTCACAAACCCATCATCTGGTTCCATCATTAATTTTGGCGACCGTTACTTTCGAAAGTATGTTATATTGTTGTTAAAGTCATTTTGTTGCATTTTTAATTTTTAGAAGGCAATTAGCATTACTTAAACACTACGAAACACTCTTGTCTGTTGTTTTTTTCTTTCTCAGAGTGCCTACCGCATGTTTACAAGTAACACGTGTCTAAAACACATGATCAGTAAAGTGCGACGGGACTCGCACCACTTTGAGCGCTACCAGCACAATCGAGACCTGGTTGCCTTCCTCAACATGTTCGCCAACAAACAGCTGGATCTCCCGCGGGGCTGGGAAATGAAACACGACCACACGGGAAAGGTCTGGAAACATCTTCTCTGCGTTCTGTGTTTTCACATTCTGGATATGTATCGCTGTCTCTGTCTCTCTTTTCAGCCATTTTTTCTACCCACTGCTTTTAATTTTACTGTGCATTTCTAAATAAAATCTTATTTATTTTTTGGCCATAAAATATGAATATGAACATGAGATATGGCAAAAAATAAAAAAATTTGGGGGTGGTAAGATTTTTTTCATGCTTTTGAAAAAAGGCTCTTATACTCACCAAGGCTGTATTTATTTTAATTAAAAACACAGTAAAACAGTAATATTGGGAAATATTATTAAGATAAATGTTTTCTACTTAAATATATTTTAAAATGTAATTATTTCTGTGATCACAGCTGTATTTTCAGCATCATTACGCCAGACGTCAGTGTCACATGATCCCTATGAAATTATTCTAATATGCTGATTTAATAATCAATAAACACTTATTATTTTGATAATAATATTTTTGTTTTAAGGATTCTTTGATTAATTAAGAAGTTAAAAAACAGCATATATATATATATATATATTCTATACATGCATCCTTGCTGAATAAAAGTATTAATTTTAGATAGATAGATAGATAGATAGTCAGTCACACTGCTGCTAGGACGACGATGAAGAAGCCAAAAGAAGATGACGATAATCCAAATAGTAAATTCTTTAATGATGAATCCACATGAAGAACAATAGCACACAGGGTACTCAAAGAACTTAGGAGGGAGCTTAAATGGGAAACCAATGAGGGACAGACAGGTGGTGAGTATTAACCAATGATGAACTAATGAGATCAGGAACAGACCCAAATAAGGGCAAACAGGAACTGGGAGGTACCAACAGAAACTACCCAGACTAAAGTCCATAACTGTGACATGTACCTACAATTACAGTTAACATCCATATATAATGTACATAATTATTTTTCTTTTTGTGCTCATATGCCTGTCATTTACTAGCTTTCTTTTCTGTGTTTGACTACTTTTACATTTAGTCCCCTGTATTTAATATATATATATATATATATATATAATTATTATATTATATTTTATATTAATCAGCGTAATTACTAATATGTATTGAAAGTAAATTCATAATATATTCATCAGTGGCTAGTTGTCAATTGCCATGTAAAATCATTTTGATCTGTCGGGAAGTGCTTTACAGTAATACACTTATAATGGAAGCTTAGCAGGAAAGCAGACATACCGCAGATAAATGTTTAAAATATGCTTTAAAAATACAACCGTAACGATTACTGTAAATATTTTATGTGTTAATGTTTTTACTGGTGCATTCATGTAAGTGCTTCAGCATGAATATAAGCGTCACGTTTGTGGTTTTAAATCCCTCAACCTACTGTGTCTTCTTCTCAGCCTTTCTTCGTGGACCATAACTGCAGGGCGACCAGCTTCACAGACCCACGACTGCCCCTGCAGAGCCCTCGACCCAGCAGCCTCCTCGCCCACCGCCAGCACCTCAGCCGCCAACGCAGCCACAGCGCAGGGGAGGTGAGCACACGACGCCTGGTGAGCCTTCCATACACACGCCACTAGAGGTCTCCTCCAATCAGACGCTTGAGATTAGAATCCAAGCTCCTCCCACGTGGTTTGCACCAGTTATCATTGCAGAATGGTTTTGAATAAACCTCTAGCCCTAAGCATTACACTTTGAGGCTCTTTTCATTTAGCCAAACATTCACAACACCCTAGAAACCAATTTAGTTTAGCAAAAATATAGTTTAAATACATTTCCAAATTGTATTGTTTTAGGAAATGAATGCATTAAATCTCAGATAAACTTGTTGATTTAATTCCAAATAAATGTTGTTGAACTTACTATTTAAAAAAACATCCTGAAAAATGCTTTATGGTTTTAACAAAAATATTAAGCAGCACAACTGTTTTCAACATTGATAACAATAAGAATGTTTTTGAGCTGCTAATATAGACTGATTTCTGAAGGATCATGTGACACTGTAGACTGGAGTAATAATGCTTTTAAAATATATTAAAATAGAAAACAGTTATTTTAAATAGTAAGAATATTCCCCAATATTATTTGTTTGTACTGTATTTTTTATCAAATAAATTCAGCCTTGGTGAGCGTAAGAGACTTCTTTCTAAAAATATTCTTAAACCTTACTGACCTCAAACTTTTGAACAGTAGTGCTGATCATAACAAACCTTTATTTAACCAATAATAAAATGCTAAGGATAGCGTGGGACAGTAGCCAGATATACTAATGAATATATTTGTAGTTGTAGCAGTTTCCCATTAATCTTTACATCATAGAATATTCTCAGCAGGTTTCTCATTAGGGAATCTGATTTTCTGTCACATCGTGGCCGTGTGGAGAACAGATCGCCCTCTCAGGCCTCTTTAGATATGCTGATTAATTTCATAACGTCGGCCTCCGCTGCGTCCCAGCATGCACTGTGTCATTTTCACATCAGTCCACCCACAGTCCCCTGTGTGTGTGTGTGTGTGTGTGTGTGTGTGTTTATCAGTGGGCCATATGCGGATGCATGTAAACATATTGGTCTAAATATTATTCCACTAATCTTTAAATCCTCTGTGTCTTAACATAACATAAAAATGCAAATTAGCCCACTTAATTAAAAAAAGTCCCCCTCCTCATATAAACACCTCGGGAATAAAGGCCAAGAAAGTTTTACAATCCACTCAGCTTTAGCAAAAGAGCTGTCAGATCTTTAGTCAGAGGGCCCTTAATGAAGCTTTCATCTTTAAAGTACACTCACTAGGGAGCAAATATCCAGTGAATTATGCAAAAGCAGCTGAAGCCTTGCAATTCAGTATTTACACGAAAACGACAATGTTGCAGCTTAATGAATTAATATATGGATCTGTCTTTGAAGGCTTTACTATTTTGCATGTGTGTATAATAATGTGTGTGTGTGTGTGTATAATTTTATATAAATTTATTGTTGCATATTAATATTATTTTCAATCTTTTGTAATATTAATAAACATATTAAGCATTGTGTTTATGCATGTATATTAAAAAGTACAAAAATAAATATATATAATATTTGTACTTTTTAATATATGTATAAATTAATGTTTAATCTAAAAAAAAGATAAAATAAATATTAATCTGCACATTAATCTTTTAAAACATTATTTTATATAAACACACAAAAAACTGTTTTTTTTTAAAACTAATATGCATTATATGCCTGTATGCATATTTAAATTTTATAACAAATATTTAGTAATTTAAAAAAAAAAAATTGTTCATTATGCATTTTTTTATTTTATTAGATAGATATATGTATATACATGATTTTGTATAAAGATTTTCTATAATGTGTATTGTAAGTTGACTTAATTAATGTACATATAAATATACATATCAAATGGAAAGGCGTTTAATCCTGCGATTCGATACATACTGTTTTTTCTGCAGTAAGCTGGTCTTTTCTTGTGTGACGTGGTGTGGATGTGAAGTACATAATGGTTTTGTTTTTGTGCTACAGGTGGGCGATGACCCTCGGCATGCTGGACCCGCTGTACTGCCACGCCCCTCAAACACCTTCACAGCCAATCGCAACCAGTGTCAAGATTTAGTTCCTGTTGGTGAGTCGTTACAAGCCAAGCTTCATCAGAAAGTTTTTAGACGGAATTTGATGTGTTCACCTTGTTAAATCCTCCATAATGCATCGTTTTATAAAAATGTGGTGCCACAAAGGTGTTATAACTTTTGAAGAGTCTTCGTTTGACATTTCACCAATGGCTCTGTTCCTCTCTTTATAGCCTATAATGAGAAAATCGTGGCATTTTTGCGGCAGCCGAACATATTTGAGATCCTTCAGGAGAGGCAGCCTGAGCTCATTAGGAATCACTCACTCAGGTGAGACTCCGAAATATTACAAAACAAACCTCAGTCCTGAGCTATTGATTATGAAAATGTTGACTTTTCTGATCTACAGGGAGAAGGTCCAGTTTATTCGTAATGAAGGAGCGTCGGGTTTAGCTCGCCTCTCCAGCGACGCAGACTTGGTGATTTTGCTTAGGTACTTTTCCAGTGATTTCTGCTAATTTTACCCTGCAAAACATGGCTGTAAGAAAATATGAAATAATACATTTAGTAAGGTTTAAGCTCAAAATCTAACAGTTCCTAATAGCGAATTCCTACTGATTTGCAAAAAAATGCCTAATA
Organism: Sinocyclocheilus grahami; assembly: GCF_001515645.1. Classification (NCBI taxonomy): domain Eukaryota; kingdom Metazoa; phylum Chordata; class Actinopteri; order Cypriniformes; family Cyprinidae; genus Sinocyclocheilus; species Sinocyclocheilus grahami. The sequence continues at coordinate 678,236 of NW_015505742.1, read as the reverse complement.
TTACCTAATTTGATGATTGTTAATATCAATTATAAAATTTCATCACATATAGTTTTTACATAACATATATATGAGAATTTTTCAAATTATGTATGTTTCAGCTTTAATGCATTTATCAAAATGAAAAAGCAGGCACATGTCAAAAGATTTAATGAGAAAAAGAATTATTCAAAATGTATGATTTAACTTATAATCTGCAAAGGAGTGGAAAAATGTGTTTAAATGCTCCATTTAATGTCTAAGCACTTTACAAAATAAGCAAAAACAAAAAATCAACCTGTTGCTGTTTGGATGCAGTGAAACCCACAGATGTAGCAGAAAACATCTGGGTCATCTTTGCATTTTCTTGTCACTGGTCATAAATCTAACCTTGAAATCAGTATTAGATATAAAGTCGTGTTATATAAAATCATGCATATATGGGAAAATGAGCTGAGAATTGAACAAATAATTGTGATCTTGCTCAGAGGAAGACAGGACTCATGCCTTTGTGGCAGTTTGTCTGGTGATAAAGAGACAATACAAGATGTCTACAGATGGTTATCAAAAGCAAAAATACTACAAAATACACATATTTCATGAGCAAGTGAGGCATGCTCTTGCAAAACAGACACAATATTTGGAATCAGCACCCCAAAATTAGTAACAAACAAGTATTGGATTTAATTTAGCAAATATGATCAAGGTTTAATGAAGCAAATTTGGCTTCTTGGGTAAATGTATTTTAGTAATTTTGTTTTTTTCAGGATACATGTGTTTGCCTCCAAACACTAACAATCTTTGTCTCTTTTTCTTTCTATAGCTTGTTTGAAGAGGAAGTGATGTCGTATGTGCCACCTCATGCCTTACTGCACCCCAGCTACTGTCAGTCACCTCGAGGGTCTCCGGTCCCCTCCCCTCAGAACTCTCCTGGTCAGTTCCTCTCAGTCGCATCGAAAAACTTTCAAGAAACATTTATGAATAGTGTTTGAAAAGATGATTATAATTGCAAACACAAGAGACTGTGTTTCTGGTTCCACCATCCCTCCACAGCATTGCTTTAGTTTGCTTGTAGAGCTTGACATGCAGTCGACCAGATTTCCTGGGTATTTTTGCAGTTAGCTGCCAAAGCATCAAATCCGCTGTTTGGGATTTGATGTGTAGTTGGAGTCCAGGGTTTCTGGTTAATCCCTGCAGTATAACGGTTTTTAACCGTTATACTGACACTCTGATTTTCACAAGTCTGTTTGGAGTGTGGCGGACATCACGGTGCCAGAGGGGAATCATGGTCTAACTCAACATGATCTGACTTTAGTCACCGCTGACACTGAGGGATTACACTGTTCACTGGTTAGAGGGGGTTCTGTCTTTTTTTTAAAAAAATTTTTTGTTGTTTGAATAGAAACCGTTCTGATAAACTTTAACTGGACTTATACTGAAAAATAAAAGAGTTTCGGACCATATCCAATTTAATAACAACAATAATAATAATATTTATATTTATTTATTTATTTATTTTATTTATCCCTCATATTTTTATAGTTCAAAGGTTGTTCTTTTATATCGCAAGAAAACAAATACATTTTTAACCCTGTATAATAATAATAATAATAATTATTATTATTATTATTATTATTTTTTTTTTTTTTAGTAGTAGTAGTAGTAGTAGTGGTAGTATTTATTTATTTTATTTATCCCTCATATTTTTATAGTTCAAAGGTTGTTCTTTTATATCTCAAGAAAACAAATAAATTTTTAACCCTGTATAATAATTATTATTATTATTATTTTTAGTAGTAGTAGTAATATTTATTTATTTATTTTCCCAGTGGATGTTTTCATTGCTCAGAGGTCGCTCTTGTAGTATAGTGTCACAATATTTGATGGTGATCTCAGTATTTAATTAATTTTATGTTTAAATCAAATAGTCTGGCTCTAGGAGAAACATCTGATATATAAAAGACATCTCATTTGTCATCAGATTTGACAAATAAAACCTGATTTTTTTCTGCATAATCTATACATTTTCTGCATAATATACATGTATTTATGTTTGATAACAAGATGCTGATTTTGAGTCACTTTTTTTAGCCGTACTGTATTATAACCATGATCTGTTCCCTCTCAGGTACACAGCGAGCCAACGCACGGGCCCCTGCACCATACAAACGGGACTTTGAAGCCAAACTTCGGAATTTCTATCGCAAACTGGAGACTAAAGGCTACGGACAGGGTCCAGGCAAAGTCAAGTAAGCATCATGTGTACCGTACCCTGAGGTCTTCATTTGTAACACATTTTCACACTCATGCTGACTTGTGCTTGTTTTAGGTTGATAATCCGCAGGGATCATCTACTGGAGGACGCCTTCAATCAGATCATGTGCTACTCTCGCAAAGATCTACAGAGGAGTAAACTCTACGTCAGCTTTGTTGGAGAAGAGGGGTCAGTGTTTCCACAATTTTAAAACATAACCAGACTTGTATAACAACCATTATAAAAATATACTTAATTAAAAATAAATGGTCAAGCCTATTATTGTGTAATAATAATAACAATGATTATTATTATTACCATTTTAATGATGATTATTTATTATAATTGTTCCTTTTTTTGTATTAATTAACTTTTTTTTTTTTTTTCGTTTTATTTTGCTCCCGTTCAGACTGGACTACAGTGGCCCGTCCCGAGAGTTTTTCTTTCTGGTGTCACGGGAGCTTTTTAACCCATACTACGGCCTGTTTGAGTATTCAGCCAATGACACCTACACTGTCCAGATCAGCCCCATGTCTGCCTTCGTCGACAACCACCATGAGTGGTGAGTGCACATTTTCTTTTGTTTTGAAGCTTGATTTGATTTGATCGATGCACATCCAACATTAAAAGAACGATTTAGATGGTCCTTTGATCAATCTGTGCCTATAAGATGACGAGACGTGAGACGTGTGGATCCATCTGCAGGCTTTATTAAAGAGACGTGGTAAACAGGCAGGGTCAAACAATGGCAAACAGGTATATGGCGGGCAAAACACAAGAATAGTCCCAGGGCTAGCGTAGGTCACCGATCGGCAGACAGAATCACAGAGACGAGACGAGAGGGAAAAATCCAGGAAAACAGGCAAAGATCAGAAACCGCGAAAACAGGCAAGGCAAAAACAAGGAAAACACAGAGACTCGGAATGGGGTACGGGCTAAACAATACTCAGCAGAGAATGGCAGTTTGAGTGGGTGTTATATAGTGAGTGAGGTGATAAGAAACAGCTGTGTGCAATGAGTGCAATCAGTGCAGTGTGCAAACCGTTCAATGAATGATGGGATATGTAGTCCGGGGTGCTATGCAACAGTTTGTGTTGTGCGAGAGTCAATGTAATGGAAAGGGTGACCTCTGGTGGTGAATAAACGGAAGTCCATGGACCGAATTCGTGACAACTAGACTGAACTAGCAGAAATGTACCTCAATGTTTTAAACATGTTCTGTCGTCAGGTTTCGGTTTAGTGGTCGTATTCTGGGTCTCGCTCTTATCCATCAGTACCTGCTGGATGCCTTCTTCACACGACCCTTCTACAAAGGCCTACTGCGAATGTGAGTTAAACATTTCTGACACTTTATTTTTTAATAAATAGACAGTTATTCAAATTCTAAAAGTTGTTTTTTATTCTAGCGGGGAAAAAAAATTATATTAAGTTATATATAAGTAATGCAGGGACATTATTTGAATGTTATTTAAATGTGATCTTGTTAGTATTTGTAGATAAAAAACAAAATACACAAAACTAAATATATTAATAGCACTGATCTTTTAAAAAAAAAAAATTATAACCCAGTAGACATTGTCATTATGACGTGACTATGACAATAACCTTTAGTGTCAAGCGTTCTGCTTAAGTGTCAAGATTTTATTGCCGTATAACTACTTTTAATTTTTTTATAGCAATATAATACAAAATGTAATAATTTAACGTAATAATAATAATAAATTAACATTTTAGTCATTCTTTTTTAATTAACATTAATGCTAATATGGTACATAATAATAAATGTTATTATAGTAATACTATAATATGTTGAATGGTGGTGTATTTGAAAAAATATCTATAATTTAAAATTATAAAGTTGACGGGCATGGAGTAAAATTATTCTAAAATATAAAATCCATATATGTGCTCATGTTAGTTAATATAATTTAATAATATTAAATGTAAAAATGTATAACAATATTAATGTAAAAATAATACAAGTAGAGTTATGGCTACATAAAATCTTAAAATTAAAATATGTGTATAAATACTTAATAACATTTATTGAGGCTAAATGTTATAGTAATTACCACGTCATTATCGTAATATGTTTATGGTTTTTGAAGGCTTAATTACATAATTATGATCTTTGAAGGGTCAGTTTTTAAATGTTATTGTTATCAGATTATGTTACCGTTTAATACCTGCTTCAATCAAGAAAAGCAAGGGACAGGAACAAATATAAAGAACAAAATATGAAAAATAAATAATTTCAACCATTCAACCATTATTTACTCGCCCTAATGTTTGTTTGTTTTTTTTCCAGTGGGAGATTTTTCTCTCATAATCCTAAAATTTCATCAGTGCTAATGTTTCTAGTTTTTATTACCTTTAATAAGCATCTCTATTTTAATATCACAAATATTTCAACAAAAACTATTTAACCAATGCTAACATAAATTTGACATTTCTTTAAGAAATCCTGGAACTAGACTACACAAGAGCCATTATTTCAAGTTCATATGTATTTGTTGATACGTGTGTGTAGTCCGTGTGATCTGAGCGATCTGGAGTATCTTGATGAGGAGTTTCATCAGAGTCTTCAGTGGATGAAGGACAATGACATAGAGGACATGCTGGACCTGACCTTCACCGTCAACGAGGAGGTTTTCGGACAGGTCAGTGTGTGACTGTTTGTGTAAGCGTGCACAACCTCGCGCCATCGTCTCAGAGAAGCGTGTTTGTGTGTGTGTGTTAGATCACAGAGCGCGAGCTGAAGCCTGGCGGTGCAAATATCCCCGTGTCAGAGAAGAATAAGAAGGAGTACATCGAGCGCATGGTGAAGTGGCGTATAGAGCGCGGTGTCGTCCAACAGACGGAGAGCCTGGTGCGAGGCTTTTATGAGGTACTGAAATCCAATCAGCACTCCAGTAGCTTTCAGTCACATAAAAACATGCCACTTCTGCCATGTAGAGTTGCCCCGAGATATTCCAGAATGCTTTTTTATTGAATTTCTGTTTGATAGATTTGGGTCGTTGTGCAATTTCAAGTGCTTTTGCTTGCTTTAATAGAGCAAGAAGTCTTGCATGTCATTTAAAGGTTTGGGGTCAGGAAGATTTTTTTATTCCTTTATTCAGCAAGAATGCATTAAATTGATCAAAAGTGACAATAAAGACATTTGTAATGATGCAAAAGATTTTTGTTTCACATAAATGCTGTTCATTTGAACGTTCTACTCATCAAAGAATGAAAAATGCATTGCTGTTTCTACAACAATAAAACATTTTTTTTATATACATCGATGATAATAAATGTTTCTTGAGCAGCATATCAGCATATTAGAATGATTTCTGAAGGATCATGTGACACTGAAGACTGGAGCAATGATGCTGAAAATTCAGCTTTGCATCACAGGAATAAATTAGATTTTGAATACATTCAAATAGAAATCAGATATTTTAAACTGTAATATAATTTTGCAATATTAATGTTTTTACTCTATTTTTTATCAAATAAATGCAGCTTTGTTAAGTGTAAAAAATGTCCTTCAAAAACATAAAAAAAAAAAATCTTACCGACCTCAAACTTTGAAAACAGCAGTTATTGGGGAAAAAACATAAAATTCACATATGTGCTCATGTCACTCTTTCTTTAACTTACCTGGCAATATATTAAGAGTTAATTGCATTATATATTATTAGTTAATATCTTAAGTATTGTTACAACTACATACAATCTTGAAAGCATCTACAAAATATTTCTTGATGCTGAAGGTTATAGTCATAAGCACATAATATCCACATACTTGAATTCAATATTAAAAACCCAAAGGGTCAATTTTTAAATGTCAGTGTTGTTAATCAAATTATGTTAGCTTTTCATTCAAATTTCTTTCAGTAAGCCTGGTCATTATATGATTATAATGCCTACTTCCATCATGAAAACCAACAAAAGGAACAGGATCACAATATAAAAATCCAATCATTATTTTTTTCACTCTCATGTACTGTTGTTTTTATTTGTGGAACATGCAGTAATTTTTCTTATAAATGTTTCCTTTCTACTGTTTTTTATTATCTTTAATTAGCATCACTGACAAAAGATCATGTCTGCCAATGAGGAATGAAATGTATTTTTAAAAATCCTAAATTATTTAGTGTAACCTTGAATGAATCGAGAAAAGAAGATGAATTAATTAATACAGCACGGTAGCATAAGCGGAGGGTGGACCAACTCCAGGGTAAGGCTAAAAGCAGCCAAATCTATTAACTACAAACATCATAAAATTTGAGGCATGTGAAATGTTTTTGTTATATAGTGAGATATGGCACTGTACATGCTACTTGTTGACAAAGCATTATAAAAAAAATAATAAAAAAAACCCATCATAAACCCGTCTTTTTAGGCAAGAACCAGACATGGGTGTCATGTAGCCTAATAAAATATGTTTAATGGGGCTTAATTTGTATTTAACGTGGTTACAATTTAATAAAAACATTAGAAATTGATAATTATAAAACGTTTCCTTTCCAAGGTTATTCAAACATCGAATACATTATTATACAGAAAGTGACATTATCACTAACTTTGATCTATCGTGAGTTTAAGCGCTCTCTCAAAAAAAAAACTATCGTTATAATCATGTAAGCTGTCTACTCTGTGAAATTAATCTCTTACTTACATTGTACATACATCTGCGCGTCCGGAATTCAGTCAGCAAACGCGAGCGCACTCAAAACTGATGAGTAGGGATGGGCGTATCGATCCAAAGTATCGATATATAATAATGCGCAACACTGTAAAAACGCTTCAAATGAAATATGGTGCAACATGAGCAGATCTTAATTTAATGCCGCAATCAACACAATTTTCATTTTGTTAGCAACAGTCGTAATAGATTTAATTTGTTTGTGCAGGGGCATTTTTGTCCAATTTAGTGGCATTTTTGCCCAAACTCGCTGTGGCCAGGGGAAGGCACACGGTAACGTTAGGTTTAATGTATGATTGACGAGTTTCATTTCTGTAATATCTTCAGGTGCATCATTTACTATAGTCTTACCCAACAGGAATACAGGTTTCCAGTAGTAATATCGAAGAAAAGGCAGAATTTCCCATGATATTTCATAGCGCTGGCACTGAGCTGGAAGCAGATGTTTTATGGTTGTGAACTGACCGCAGGTTGTAGATGCGCGGCTGGTGTCGGTGTTTGATGCGCGGGAGCTGGAGCTGGTGATCGCTGGGACGGCGGAGATCGATCTGGGAGACTGGAGGAACAACACCGAGTACAGAGGAGGTAACCACAGACTGACAGATTCGTAATAACTGATCACCAGATTTATATTACCACCATCATGGTAGTGTCCAAAACGGTGGTAAAAAACATGGAATCAAGATATGAAGTATCTGATTTATGACTGAAATATTATCCGCCAGATAGACTGAGGGCTTTTACAGCGTCTCCTAGCCCTACAGATCACATCTCGAGTTTATTGGGACAAGTTTATTGGTTTTCCCTCCAGGTTACCATGACAACCACATCGTGATTCGCTGGTTCTGGGCGGCAGTGGAGAGATTCAACAACGAGCAGAGACTCAGACTGCTGCAAGTGAGTGATGAAGGAGAAACAACACAAACTCTTTTTATAAAACAGAGTACAGTCTGTGTACTTGACCTGGGGCTGAAATGGCTCTGTTGTCTCAGTTTGTGACAGGGACGTCCAGTATCCCGTACGAGGGCTTCGCCTCTCTCAGGGGCAGCAACGGGCCGCGCCGCTTCTGTGTGGAGAAATGGGGGAAAATCACGTCTCTGCCCAGGTAATCTGAACTCAACTCAAGATCCTGTTTATAAAAGTTTCAAATGTCACATTTTTAAATGCCACATTTCATGAAATCATAACTACTCCATGTCTGTCAGAATTCATTTATATTTAACCACTACATTTATTTTAATCATCATTGTAATGCATTTCTTTGTTTGATGCCCACCACTATTAAAATTAAACTAGGATTTTACTCAAATATATTTAGAAGGGTGTCTATATAAATATATAGAGTAATATACATATAAATAAATACAGTACATTTTTGTATGTTTTTGAAAAAAGTTCTGCTCACCAAGGCTGCATTTATTTGATCTAAAATACAGTAATGTGAAATTGTATTACAATTTTAAATAACTATTTTCTATTTTGATATATTTTAAAATGTAATTTATTTATTTGATGCAAAGCTGAATTTTCAGCATTAGTTACTCCAGTCTTCAGTGTCACATGATCCTTCAGAAGTTATTCTGATAATGCTGATTTAATTATCAAGAATTATTATTATTATTATTATTATTATCAATGTTGAAAACAGTTGAAGTGCTTAATATTTTTGTGGATACTGTGATCAATTTTTTTCAGTAATATTTGATGAATAGAAAGCTGAAAAGAACAGCATTTACTTAAAATAAAAATGTATTACTTTTGTAATATTATAAATGTCTTTACTGTCACTTCTGAACATTTTAATGCATCGTTGCTTAATAAAAGTATTAATTGATTTCTTTAAAAATACAAATAAAATAATAAAAAAAAAAATACTTTATATGCATCTATTTATAATGTTTTTATGTTTATGTCTATTATATATTTATATTATGTATTTCTAAATTGGTTTCATACTTTGTTGGCACTGAATCTAGGAACAAAAACAGATAGATTACATAAAAAACTAAATAAAATCATTGTTCGAATTTTACAAACAATCTACCCAAATGAAGTTCAATAATGGCACATTTGTCCCAAATAAACAATTTTCCCCCCCACAGATGTCATTGCTTATGTGATCCACAAGATGGCACAATCCTGCAGTTCATAATACAGTCGCTCAAAAATTGTTTGGAAATTTATATGATCAGAAAATGAAGTTTCCTGTCTTTATTTGTCGTTGTAGAGCTCACACATGTTTCAATCGTCTGGACCTCCCCCCGTACCCCTCGTTCTCCATGCTGTACGAGAAGATGCTGACGGCAGTGGAGGAAACCAGCACTTTCGGTTTGGAGTGAATGTTGATTTTTGCACTTTGAGCTGATCAAATATCCTTAATTTCCACGACCCGTCAGGAAGAGCAAAGGAGGTAACCATCTAAAACAGACACCAGAAGCACTTAGACATATATTTTGTACACCGTATCACTTAAAAATACTTTCTTGGAAAGAAACACAGAAAACGATCAGTGAGCTGGACTGGACTGAGAGAAGCGAGGATGTTGTCTGAATGTTTCTCAGACGCAAACATTGATGGGCTCTGGATGAATCGAGGAGGATGTGACCAGCCAAATGCAAAGCTGAGTGACTAACTGATTCAAATGAGGAACAAAACAAACCCAAAGGACTTTGATATTCTCACTCTCTTTTTATCTGTAAAAAAAAGACTTTTCTACGGAGCATCAAAATGCAGCGTGAATGAACAAATACTGTGTTGTGAAAGCTTTTTCAGATCGCCTCAAACACTATCACACACGACAGCGCTGCCCTCTATACTGAATTGAAATGTATATGTTCTCTCTTCTTTTTGTCATATTTATACATTAGTCTTTCTCATATGTTTGTTTTGACACCGTATGCTGTCCAAGTAGCTGTCATGTTAGATATGTGACACTTTTGAATGAATTGGGTTGTTTATATACTCTCACACGCAACGTTTTCAAAGGGCATGTTACAACATCATGAATGTGACCACTATGTGCAAATGATAAAAAAAAAAATCAACAATAGATGATTTTTTGACTTTATAGTCCAACCTTGGCCTTTCTGTTGTCCTCAGATAACACGGTTTTATTTCCGGTGACATTTGAACAAATAGAGCGGTCACATACCCACTGAAAGAAGCTACAGAAACACTCAAAGTCAGACACTATTTGTGTTACTAATACTCTTCATTGTGATATAATAACGTTTTCTGATTTAAATGGAGTAAAATAGCTTGCGTTGCCATTTCATGTTGACATGTTGATTATTATTTCCATATCCTTATATAGCTTTAGTGTGACATTAATGTTGCAGACGCAGCTTTCTTGAATCTCCTTTTCATTTTTCACTCTCTTCTGTTGAGTCACAGTGCTTTCTTGTATGATTTGAAACTGGAATATCAAGCCCGCAAAACCATATCAATACATTCCAGACTTTTCCATTTGCGGTAAGTCAACCCAGCCTTTTACGAAACACTGCCGTGGCTGCGGGACGCTGGATTGTACTCTGGTTCTGAATGTTTTGTAATCTGAATTTTGTGTAAGGAGTTAATATCGCTTCCAGTGAAAACTGGTGTAGTTGAAACTGCCATGGGGCTTTATGAGCTCCATCAACTTTTGGAATGGCAATGAAGACAAACACGAGCATATCATCTTTGTCAGTTTGATTATGGCCGGTTAGATCACTAATACAAACCAGATAGATCTGCGTTTTTGTATTAAGGTTTTACAGTGGCGTGCTGATATTTGTGCTGAATGTACCAAAGGTTTAGGGCTGCCGTAGACTGTCCCGTCCACGTTTTGTTTGATTAAAAAAAGGAAAACATTTATTAAAAAACAATGATGATAATAAAAGCCTTTTTTGGATGCCCCAATTGTTCCTCTTAATTGGACTTTTTAGAGTAGCGTTTTCACGATGATGTTTTACACACAATATAAAAAGGTCTATACAATGAGGAAACAATTACGCTTTCTGTTGTTTGAAGATGCAAATTGTTTAATATGTATGTATGGTTTATCTGGAGATTTAATGGAGTAGTTCAGTTTCTGTTATTTATTCACCCTCGTGCCGTTCTAAATGCATTTCTTTTCTTTTTCTTTTGTGGAATAGAAAAGGTATTTCACAGATTGTCCAGACGGATACTGTGAAAGTGAATAGAGACTGGGAGTGTATAAAAGTCCAGTGTTTCTTGGAAGAAAGAAAATCTTGTGGATGAGGGTGAGTAAATGATGTCCGAATTTCCATTTTTTTGTGAACTGTTCCTTTAAATGTTCCCTGCCTTTCTAAAGACTGAGATCACACATACGTTCTGGCTTTCTGCTGATGTTCGTTACTAAAGCTTTCTGTACTACTTCGAGTTTGCACCGTTCACGTGCTCTGAAAACATGTGACTGTTGATTGGATAACAGCTTTCAGAGCTCCACGTTTGGGTTTTTCTCTTTTTTGTTTCAGCACAGATGATTGTATAAAGCTGTTTATCTCACGGAAAATGCTTCGGAGTCTTGATTCCATGTTCAGATGGGTTATTACTGTTTTTGGTCTTGTTTTGATGAAATGATTGCTTATTCAGATTAGTCAAATTTTAGTTGAACTAAGATCAAAATTCCATGTCTTTTATTTTTATTTCAATGTAGTTTATTTGATAGATTTTTTTAATTGTTATTGACAAATTGGGTCTGAACCCATTTATAGTAAATGCAAAGGTTTGCCATATATATTTTTTAATTAAACAAATGTGATCAATTCTGACCATTTAATGCACCTGTTTGCTTTCCAAAAGCCCCAAGACCCAATAAAATGCTAAAATAATAATAATGTTCAAACTAACAGACAATTGTGGGAGGGGGGAGAGAAAATAAAACGTAACATTTTACAGTGATTTACTGTAGCTTAATTAATCACTGATTCAAAATGAGGCTCTTTTTGTGTTACAGTTGTTACCAATGACATATTAATGTTTTCTGTAAACATGAGTCTATAAATCAACAATAGACATTTAAATATTAAATGCACAGAACATGGTACTTGCGTCTGCATTATGATTTATGATAAATTATTGTAACTTGTTTCCTTTTTATAGAGCTTTTGCCATCATCCTGAACAAGGAACTGGAATTCTATAATATTTACAGTAACCATGCTAAAATATTCATATGAAATCAGAGCAATGCATCATGAATCGTATCGTTGCGGTATTTTAAAGGAACTAAAAATTCTCTCAACATGTTGCATGCATGTCTATTTGTGAACAGCAGATGGCAGACCACCCATACGGTTTCCCTTGAGGGTCTCCAAGCCAAAACAGCATCAGAGACTTTCAAATGTCCATCTAATCTGAAATGTTTATTAACCTCTGAATCTCGCTGAGAGAGACCTCAAAGCCACTTTATTATACACTGCACAATAATGTCAGATTTCAGTCAGTCTGACAATATGGCAGTCAGCAAGATGAATGAAAATAGATGCTAATTAGCACCTTCCGCTGTAAAGTGCACACATCCAGCACATTGGAGAGAAGCACCACATCTTTGCCGCATGAAAGAGCGTGCTGATGCAGGTGCTAGAAGCGCTCTTGCCGCACAATCACACGGGCCTTGATTGGCGGTTGTGTGAAAGCCGGGCCCCACAGCCTCTGTTCAACGAGGCAGTATTTTCAGGGTCCCTTAGAAACCTATTTCAGCTGTTTTATCTGTTCAGTAGTGCTTTGCTGACACTACCATAAACCCTTGTGCTTTTAGTGTGACATGGACCATGCTCTATTTGTGTGTGTGTGTGTGTGTGTGTGTGTGAAGTGAGTGGGGGTGACCCTGAGCTGTAACAGCTGGTGTGTAGGATCCCAAGGGATGTGAGAAACTCATCTGATATATAATAATAAATCAGGAAGGTTACTCTTTTTTTGCACAAAATACTATGGAAAATGCACTCACTGGTATTGATGGATCAGATTTGTGTGCACAGATTCACAATTCATTCTGGCTATTTTGACTTGTCATTCCGTGCACTCCAATATCTCACAAATGTGCACGTACAGATGCACACGCACAGACACACAGACATATTGAGTTATTGACCTTGAGGGAGTAAAAAAGCTCAGATGCCTCTAAAAGATTCCCTGTGAAGGATTTCACTCAACAGAATGATGCATCTTCCCTCGGGTGAAGGAAATGACAAGCCTAAATAATCAACAAAATCATTATTCAATATTTAGGGTTAGAGTTTAAATTGAAAAAATCGGTTCTTAAAAAAACTCGAATTATTCAGCTACAGATCAAAATGTTGTCTGGGATGTGTTTTTTTGTAAATGTCTAGGTTGGTTAAAGTCAAACTAAATCTTGTCGTACAATGAATTAACAACAAAAGACCAGAAGTTATCATGGTATTACCATGTTGGTTTTTCGCCAGTCTGATATACCATATGACAAGCCTAAATAATCAACAAAATCATTATTCAATATTTAGGGTTAGAGTTTAAATTGAAAAAATCGGTTCTTAAAAAAACTCGAATTATTCAGCTACAGATCAAAATGTTGTCTGGGATGTTTTTTTGTAAATGTCTAGGTTGGTTAAAGTCAAACTAAATCTTGTCGTACAATGAATTAACAACAAAAGACCAGAAGTTATCATGGTATTACCATGTTGGTTTTTCGCCAGTCTGATATACCACGGTATATGAATATGATAACATTAATATATGAATAATTTATATCGAAATAATATTAATAAAGTAATACAATATTAATATGATATATATTAATAATATGATGGCACCAAAGTATTGCTGTTTTGTTTTGTTTTTTGATGTCTTGCAAAGCAGTAGGCTACTGCGGCAATATCAATACTGTAATCCTAATAGAATCCTGTAATATTATGGTACTGGAAATTCATTGGTATTTACTCCAAAAAAAACTAAAAAGTTACACCGTGTTCTTGTACAAAGTAAACAGGCCTACCATGGTAAAGGTAAAGGCTATATGTTAATCAAATATTATTTACTACAAAATATAAAGAAGTACCATGTTGATCACCGATACTGCTAGTTTATGGCAGCTGTGGCACAAACCTTATGTTGGGTGGTGGTGTAATATATTTGTTAAGCACTATGTGTGTGTGTGTGTATATATATAGCCCCAAAACATTACTGCTCTAGAGGAGATCTGCATGGAGGAATGGGCCAAAATACCAGCAACAGTGTGTGAAAACCTTGTGAAGACTTACAGAAAACGTTTGACCTCTGTCATTGCCAACAAAGGGTATATAACAAAGTATTGAGATGCAATTTTGTTATTGACCAAATACTTATTTTCCACCATAATTTGCAAATAAATTCTTTAAAAATCCTACAATGTGATTTTCTGGATTTTTTTCCTCATTTTGTCTCTCATAGTTGAGGTATACCTATGATGAAAAGTACAGGCCTCTCTCATCTTTTTAAGTGGGAGAACTTGCACAATTGGTGGCTGACTAAATACTTTTTTTCCCCACTGTATATCATTTTATAAACATAATTTCAGTACCATGGTATTTGTAAAAGTAAATGTAATTCATTCATTATACCATTGGACCACCACAGTATGTTTTTGTAAGAGAGTAGGCCTATTGTGGACACCAAGTAGAATATGATCTTGCATCAACAATTTGTTGGTCCAAGAATAACATTTTCATTAACTAGACAGATTTTAGGGTTAAGGTTATAGTTATGGTTCAGGCTACATTTGTCTTTGTAGCTCCAGAACCAAGAAAAGACCCTGAAAAGTTCTGCTTGCCAAAATCACTTTTCATAATGGTGACAATAAATGCCTTGAATCTTGAACATTCCTTGTCATTCCTTCCAAATGGATGTTGTATGCTTACATATCTATTCAATCACAAGATTTATCTTGACATGGATAAATGTTTCTCTGAAAAATACCCACTAAACGTGAACCATGGAAACAGACAGACATCAATTTCTCCGCGTGACAATTTGCAGCCACAGCTCACCAGACACCTTATCATCTCACATTTACAAAACACATCTGTCGTGAAGTTGACGTATAGCTCTGATGCGATCGCTTGCATTGTGGAAGACAGGAGTATGCATGATAAAATAACGAAGCAGGAATGGTGTGGACCTCCACGCCACGGGTCTATTTTTACAGGCATGGCAGGAGGAAGCGGAATGGAAAGGCTATCTTGCATTATGCATGGCCTGAGAGAAAGAGAGGAGCAGAGGATAGAATAAACAGCACTTCATCTAGTGGGACAACACAACAGACAAAAGAATGCTTTTATATTTAGTGTATGTATGTTTTATGATCTGTACTGTGGTATAATGGAAACAATTGTTTTTTTACTAAATTATTATTAATAATAATTATAGTAACATTTTATTGAGAACGTGAATGACTTTCCCCATGCAAAACTTGCTGCAATAATCTAGGATGTTCTGGGGCATTTTTATTCTGTCGCTATGGGGTTGCTAAGGTTGATTTGAGTGATTTTCCATGTGTTGCCATGTGGTCGCTAAAGGTTCTGGGTGGTTTTAGTCTGTTGGTATGTTGTTGAAATGGTTTCTGGGTGGTTGCTAGGGTGATCTGAATAGGTTTTATTGTGTTGTTATGGGTTCAGGGTAGTTGCTAGGGTGTTGCTATATAGTTGCTAAGGTTTTCTGACTGGTTTTTCACATCTTGCTATGGGGCTAGGGTGTTGCTACAGTATATGGTTGCTAGGGTCTTCTCATAATTTTTTTAATGTGCTGTAATGTTGTTGCTGTGTGTTTTGGGTGGTTGCTAGGGCATTTCAATATGGTTTCTATGATTCTCTGAGTTCTGGGTGGATTTGGTTTGTTACTATGTTGTAGCTATGGGTTGTGGGTGGTACTACGGCATTACTATATGGTTGCTATGTAGGGTCTTCTCAGTGGTTTTTAGTGTGTTTGCTTGGGTTCTGGGTGGTTGCGAAGGCATTGCTGTTAGTGAAAGTGAAAGTGACATGTGGCCTTTTTTTTGTGCTCTGCATTTAACCCATCCAAGTGCACACACACGGTAGTGAACACACACACACACCATGAACACACTCCCGGAGCAGTGGGCATCCAACGCTGCGGCGCCCGGGGAGCAGTTGGGGGTTTGGTGCCTTGCTCAAGGGTCTCACCTCAGTCGTGGTATTGAAGGTGGAGAGAGTGCTGGTTATTCACTCCCCCCCACCTTCAATTCCTGCCGGACCTGAGAGTCGAACCTGCGACCTTCAGGTTACAAGTCCGACTCTCTAACCATTAGGCCCCCCTGGTGTTTTGAGTAGTTTTTCTAGAGTAGTTTTGAGTATTTTTTTTTGTTATATGATTGCAGTGGGTTCTGGGTGGTTGCTATATAGTTGTTTATATGGTTGTTTTCTGAGTTTTTGCATGTTGCTATGGGGTTGTGGTGGGTTCTGAGTGGTTTCTAGGGTGTTGCTACAGTATATGGTTGCTAAGATCTTCTCAGTGGTTTTAGTGTGTTGTAATGTGGTTGCTAGGGGATTATGTGGTTGCTAGGGTTTCTAAGTGTTTTTTTTGCATGATGCTGTGGCGGCAATGTGTTCTGGGTGGTTGGTAGAGTGTTGCTACAGTATATGGTTGCTAGGGTCTTCTCAGTGGTTTTGGTGTTTTGTAATGTGGTTTCAATATGGTTGCTATGGTTCTCTGAGTGGTTGCTGGGTTCTGGGTGGATTTGGTCTTTTACTATGGGTTCTGGGTGGTTGCTAAGACATTATTATATGGTTGCTAGGGTGTTTTGAGTAGTTTGAGTGTGTTGTTATATGATTGCAGTGTGTTCTGGGTGGTTTCTATGGTGTTTCTATATGGTTGCTAGGATGTTCTAAGTGTTTTTTCACATGTTGCTATGGGGTTGCAGTCGGTTCTGAGTGGATACTAGGGCTTTTCTACAGTATATGGTTGCTAGGTTCTTCTACGTGGTTTTTAATGTGTTATTGCTGTGTGTTATGGGTGGTTGCTAGGGCGTTTCTATATGGTTGCTATGGTTCTCTGAGTGGTTGCTGGGTTCTGGGTGGGTTTGGTCTGTTACTACAGTATGTTGTACCTGTGGGTCGTGGGTGGTTGCTAAGTCATTATTATATGGTTTAAAGGTTGTTTTGAGTAGTTTTTCGTGTGTTGTTATATGATTGCAGATTTCTGGGTGGTTTGTAGGGTGTTGCTATATGGTTGTTAGGGTTTTCTGATTGTTTTGTGTGCGTCTTGGTATGTTGTTGCTAAGAGTTCTGGTGTTTGCTAGGATGTTTACTAGGTGGTTGTTCACTGGTTCTGGTAAAAATCTTTATATTAGCCAATGCTAATCAACCAAAACCAAATTCTGTGCAGGTTCTGAAAAGTTCTGGGAATTTAAAATCGTGACACTATGATAAAAGCCCCGTTGGGTGATAAGTAATGCATATTTGATTTAGTCAAATGAAGGCTGATTTGAATGAAAAGCTGTGTGTGAAGTGTGTCTCTCATGAGCAGCAGCAGCGGGTTTGGATCTCTGGAGACAGGTGTTGACTAATGAGGAGCTTTTTCTGAATCCAGCCATGATGATTAAGTGTTAATTACAACAGGTCAGCTTGACACATTTCCAATAATTGGAAATATTTTGGGGCTTTTTGATTTGCAGGACAACACAAAAGAATATATTAGTGTGCCTAATGAGATGTCTATTTAGCTCACCACTGACCCTCTTGACTTTCTGGTGTCTCCTTCAAGGACTATTCAGAGTTTAGAGAAAGAGCTACATCGACCAGATGAGTCGACCACATTGTCAGAATGTATTTTTGTCCTGTTTTCAGTACTCATGATCAATACATCAACTTTTGTCAACTAAACTTATATCTCTGAAAGGCTTTCTTTTCTCACAGTTATCTTTTTTATGTTTCGCTCAGAGGTGGAAGTTGATGTCCATATAGAAATTGTAATTATGTTGATAGGTTCTGCTCCTTTAAGTCCAAGTGAGAACCAAGTGAGTGTGATCATCAAACTTATAAACAGCTGCAGTCTGTTGTCACTGTGAGGTGAGTAACCAGATACAGAATTTATTCAGGAGCACTTTTAATGCTATTTCAACCTGTTTGCTCATGGGACTTTGTGGAAGGTTTATTCCCTTTTGAGATGCAAGTGTGGGCTGGATGTTTGGTGGAGAGTCTTTAAAAATAGCTTTTCAAAAATGTTTACATTTTGTAATTGTTCTTTTTATTGTAATTCCACAATAAATGTGACTTATGCTTTGCATAATCCTATTTATTTAAAGTGTCAACCATTCTAGTGTGACCTTTTTTAATTAATTCAATAATTTTTTTATATACAGATTTTAGTTGTACCAACCACTGCTACAAAATTAAAAGATGTCCTGTAATTTTAATTTAGTAACATATCATTGAAGTAATTATACATTTTTTTGTTTTGTAAATGTTGTAGATTTATAGTTATGTGGAGTTATGTAAAAATAACAAAAATGTATCAAAATTAAAATTAATTAATTAATCTTTTTTAGTATCATTATAATACAGTTATATTCTTTTAAAGTAAGTTGTCATGTAAATACCCCATGGCACATAAAAATGGTAAATATTCATAGTACATATCAAAGAAGGTATTTTATCTGATACCTGGTACTTTTTGTAGCTTACAGTTTATTTCTAAATGTCAAAGCAGTAATAAACAGTGTTGTTTTATAACAAATACAATATAAACCATTGTTAAATTAAACTAACCATGGTAACCCGAAGCCATTTATGGTTTTATATGTGGCTATACTGTGGTATGACTTCAAACATACCATAGTTAAAGGGGTCATATGATGTTGCTAAAAAGAACATTATTTTGTGTATTTGGTGTAATGCAATGTGTTTATGTCGGATTATAATGACTTATACTGTCTTTTTACGCGTTGCATTGCATCGCGCTGTGTAAACATAAAACCATGTCTGCATTTGTGATCGGAGAAACGACAAACAACAACCCCTACTCTACACTGCTCAAAACTCACGTTTGATTCGTCAGTGGCAAATTCTTTAAATATGAAAATGTACTTACAGTCTGTGAGTCAGAACAGCCGGCATTGTAGTCTACTCTTCCAGGATCAGGAAACAGTCCTCCAGAAAATGCGCTGCACACATCTGAATATTTGGGTTGAACTGTTCTGGAAAAGTGTTGTAAATACAACTTAACCACTGATTTCTAGTCGTGTCCTCTTTTGGAAGGCCAAACAAAGTAGTTTCGCTTTCACAACAAAACACACAGCGTCACACACTGCGGGCTTGAGTGAGGAACGGCCGGCGGATTCAACGAAGGAGCATCCGGCGGGCTTGCGGCAACCACATGTGACGACCCCTGGCTGGACTCTGCTTCGTCCACGGTGAAAGACGATCCGGCGATCCACAGAGCGAAGTTGATGTATTTCCTCAGCGACCAGCACGTATCAGCTCCAGGCATGACGGAGCGGATATCGTCCTCTTTTGGAAGGCCAAACAAAGTAGTTTCGCTTTCACAATGAAACACACAGCGCCTTCACGACATGGTGACAGCAACAATACTACAGCGAGAATAAAAGTTACACCTTCTTTCTTTGCGTGAACATTTGAGGGGCGTTATGCAAATCTTCCCACATCGTGACGTAGATATGTGGGGGCGTGTTAGAACGAGCCGTTTTAGGTAGGTGTGGTTGATTCTTAAATTTTAGAAAGAATATCTCTTTGGATTTGAGACTTTAGTCTTTGCAACTTTACAGATCTTCTTTATGTACCAAGAGCTTGTAAAACATTTTAAAGAGAAAGGAAAAATTGAAATCGCATAATATGACCCCTTTAAATTATGGTTACGATGCAAAATATATGGCTTAGCACACTGATCTAACGCTTTAGTTATAGTCAAAGTGTCGAGTAATAAAACAACACAATTGAATTACGCTCTCGTGTGAGTGAATCGAATGAATGAGGGATGACTACCGTAGTAAACCCTCTCAACCACACCAAGCTTGTTTATAATAAAGCTGTAGTGAGGAGCAAGATAAGCGGAGACGCTGAACTCTATTTCTAACTTGGCAGGCTTGTAAACACTGCCAAATGTGACAATAATGTCCCGTAACTGCTGCCAGCTGCCTGCCAGATACCTGACAGCTCTCAATGATTCTGCTGTTTCTCCGCCAATAGGGTTTGTAAGGCCTGTCCCGCTGCATTAAGAGCTCTGAAGCTTCCAGATTCTTCTCCCACTTTGAAAACGCACCCATAACGCTAGACTGAAGGCGTCCAAAAGAGCTTGTTTTGGTATTACCAAGGTGCAGCAGCTAAATCTCTGAGCGTTTCCAGGTTTTTAAGAAGGTAGTGAAGTTTCTCAGAGTTTGATGCTTCATCATCGTGAATGATCGCCACTTTATTGCTTCAAAGAATGAATGGGAAACCAAATAGTCACACTCCATAAACATAAGTTTGGTCGAACAAGTAGTTGACACTTGAAAAACACGATCCATTTGAAGAATAGGCCTACATTTCTTTTCAATCACACTGAGATTCTCAGTTAAAGGACTAATTCAATTAGACTAGAGAAGAATTCCCCCCTTTGTCTTGGTGCCTGGATGAATTAAGGTTTAAACAGACTTGATACGGACTGTCAGACTCCATTAGAAAACAGCAATCTGACAAAAAAAGAGAGGGAGTGAGAGCTGAGAGCTATGGCACAAAGCTACTAGTGCCAACGTTATTCAGGCTGTTGGTATAAATTAAACATTGACTATACTCGTACGACTGCCGGGACACAAACGCTCCACTGATTATATGCTGTCAGCGTGCAGCAAACACAGCCAGCAAAAGTGAAGGTCAAACATGTTGGGATTTAACATGAGAGAGAGAAAGACTTCACTCTACTGTTTGATTGATGCCGCTCTTTCATCCGACATCACCTTTCTTGCAGCTCTCCAAATATGAAATGATGCAAGAGATGAGCGACTGTATGACAGATTTGCCTACCTCAAATCCTTTTAAGGTTAGCACTACATTTTAGAAAAGAAACCAACTGAAAAAGAACATTTTAGAGACCGTTTGCACTTCAGAATATAAAACCTGCAATATATGACCGATGTTAAAAACACCTTGTGATGAGGAGTTATGACAATTTTGCTATACTTCAAATCATTTAGTTTGCATCAGACTCTGAAAAGAAACTGCACAGCTCCAGACTGAAAAAAAAAAAGATTAAGGGACAATTAGCAGCTAAACTGAAGCATTTAGGTAATTGTGTGCATAACTTGTTCACCTTTTAACACCAGTCACTGGTGTGCGCTGCTATTACTGTTTAATATTACACATTTTAGTTACTAAACTTACTAAAATTTAGTATATAGATGATTAAATAGTTCAACTTTAATAATACTGTCATACAAGTAATCCTGATTGTATACACTCTAAAAAATGCTGGGTTGTTTCAACCCAACTTTGGGTAAAATATGGACTAACCCAACTTTTGGGTTAAAAAATTAAATGTAAAAATTTAACCCAACGGTTGGGTTAGTCCATATTTGACCCAATGTTGGGTTGAAACAACCCAGCATTTTCTAGAGTGTATTTGTGCCATAAACACGTTCAATGACTGTGCCTGTTTGAAAAAAAAACTATTGGACTTATTTAAGAATACAATTTATCAGTGTTTTTAATATACACTGTTGTATGAGCAACAATTAAACAAAACAATTTGGATCTCACGATAAAGTTCCCGGTTCACTTCGAATCAGAAATAACCGACAAATGACTCGCGATTCGTTTTGCTGCTTGATATTGCATACTGGTGTGTCTTACCATATTATGTTAGTGTATTATCTTAATTACGCATGCACTGGTTTGTAATGCAAAAAGTTTTACCGTTTACTGCACGTTGTTATTCTTCTCATCATTTCCCTATAGTGGCTAATGAACCGGAAATCTCGCCCATAGGCTTACGTCCGCTTTTAGGAAGTAAAAAATAATAATTTTGTTATAAGCCTCAAATCACCCATCCACACCCACCCCCCCACCCTAGTTTCTGACCAAATGTCAAATTTTATCGTTTACAATTATTGTCGCAATCTTTTTAGTCACAGTCTGGTCCCGTGAACATGTAGTGGATTCAGAATCAGCGACGCTTGTTCCATCATGAGGTCCGATTTCCTCTGTGCCAGAAAAGCACTACGCCATCACTGTATATGTGTGATATGATGAGATGTGAAATCAGAGAACAGGTCAGCGCAGATATAGGGCAATGTGTGTATTTCTTTGTGTGTGTCTCTGTGCTGACATTTGATCGTGATGAATTTTAAAGCAGGATCAAGGGGTAGCGACAGTCTAGGGCAGTTCATGAAGACAGTGGGAGGTATCGGTGCTTTATATGTATGTGCAGATCAGGACCACACTGAATCACACAGTGGGATCAGAAGGCCTTGGGGTTGAAGGGCAGTGTGTTTAGTCTATGCAGTCAGTGTGGGGTATGTTTTTATGTATGTGTGATCAAAGCAGTGGTTATGAAACTCCACCCCCTCTCGGCCAGGCCAGTATTCACCTAGCTATTGCGAGCATTCAGTAAGAAAAAACAACAACCTTGGTATTAAAATTTCCACATTGTAAATATAGCCTACTATTTAGACTCACAGAAAGAGGTGCATGTCCTTTGCACTCTTATGGATTAGTTTAGACTAATTGCTAAGAATGCATGTTCACACTTGAAAAAGTTGTTTACTAGTTGGGTGAATCTGAAGAAAACACCAGTGACAAATGGCATAAAGGAAATAAACAGATTTTTTTTAATGCATCACAAAGTTTTACTTTCTAGATGTTGACTGTTGAGTTTTTCTTGCAGTTCTCATTATTTATTTCTTTTTATTTTGTATTACTACTTTCAGTGGCAATTCTCATTATTCCATCACATATTTTTTTTCTAAATGCCAAATGTCACATTAATATACATTTATATTCATATTAAATGTAAAGTAATTTAACACAACTTAATCTGAAATATAATTTTATAACTATCATTCATACAAATATATGAAAGTTTTATTTGAGATATTGTAGAACTGTCCACTCACACAAACACAGACATACATAATATTTAATAATAATATTAAATAATATTTCATATAAAAAAAAATGGTCACAATGCCAAAATATATGTTTTTCTTTTGTGGTGAAATATGACCTCAGGTTTGTGATATATTTACCTATTATTTCTAAAAACCTGTGTATTTCTACAGCAACTGATTGCATTTCTCATCAGAACTGCCATCTTCAGTCATTTGTGCAAAGTCAGTTCTTATCATAGCATAAGATACACATTACGAGACAGAAATTAGTTACAAAGAGCCCAGACGACTCAAAGCAAACGTCTTCAGAGTACAATTAAAGCAAACTCCACAACTGGGTTGTGTGGTATTATCTCTCCAGTCAGTGTCTTTGATCAGCGCATCCCTCCAGCCCCCCTGTTTCCAGGCAGTAAAGCCCCCAGAGCTGCTCTCCTCTGTCATTTTCTCTCCTTACACATCCTCCAACCCCCTCTCCCCCAGCTTCTAGGAAATATTTCTCCCGGGACTGTCTTTGTTTAAAGCAAATAGGCAGAATCCAAGCCAAAAGCAGAAAATGAGCGCTTCCATTCATATAGACGCACTGATGCTGGTTCTGAGGCCAAGAGCTGACTAAGCCAAGGCAATGCTGAGTAAATCTTTTGCATGCAACCTGCTGCTATTTGAAAGCAAGAATAGAAGATTATTATTCATTTTGCTCTGTATATACCTATATTTTATACGCCAATAGAATACTGTATTTTGGCTTTCATCTCGCAAACACATGTCATATTTCAACCTAAGATCAAAGAAAAAGAATAATACATTGTTTGCATAAAGAAAACGAAGCCTGCTATTAAAGACCGTCAAGATCTGTTGCATTTTGACGTAATTGTCATGATAATTAAACTGTCAAATTCTCATAGTGTGTGTGTAAAAATATATAAAATTATACATTTAAAATTGTACATAATAACATATTTAAAATATATTACAATTATATATTTAAAAATTGTACATATTATAAAATAACAACGCACATATTATACAGTTTAAATCTGTTCTTTCTGGTTTATTTATTATAGTAATGAGAATGAGATTGTTTTGAACTATGGTAATGAGAATTGGGGTTTAAAATGTGCTTAATGAAACTAATGCTATAATGGTCTTCATTTTCATTTTCAGAAAGCAAAATCTAATTTATTATTCTCTTTGTCTTGATTTTGGGGTGAAATATGACTTGCACATGATCTGGACAGCAGGTTTTGTGTGATTCACTATTTCAGTGAAAGGAACATCATATTCAGAGATTTTTCTCTATTGCAAATGGATTCGCAGTCCCCAAAGCACTCTAGACATGAACCATCATGTCAATGTAATTGTAAAATGATAGGCAATAAGTCAGACAGATACAAGTGAATGAATCGTAAGATGAGGGTGCCCGTTTCAATTATGTACATTAGTTATAGATGAGGAACCTTTTGGGAATAACCCATACCGAATACATTTGCAGAATTAATACACTGTGCAAGGCCATTTTCTTGTACGTAATTGCACCCTAATTATCCATTAGTTATTGAATTACCCTTTTATCTGTTTGTCACGGGCAAAGGCTTAATAAATGGAAGAGAAATCATCAACTTGGTTATCAACCCTCCAAATTTGCAACACAGCGAGTGAGGGAAAATACAGCGAGAGAGGGATGAGAGAGACTGCACTACAGTGGCAGAGAAAGATGGAGACTGACAGAGAGAGATAAAGAGGCATAGATGGAGAGATGGAGAGAAAGATGCATACATGTATTCATGAGCATCTTCGGGTTGTAATTAAGAATCAAATAGCTACAAGGAAGCCATTAGTTTATTAAGTGTAAGATTTTTACTTTTCTCTCTCTGCTGATGCACAGCAATCGGGGAAATTATTTTGCAAATGATTTTAACTATGAAGGGTCCCCCCCCCCCCCCAAACATCCTGTTCCATTTATCTATATAATTTATATTGTACTGTGAATTGTGGATGTGGATTCAGAGTTTGCTTATTTGAAACAGAATTTAAAAAAAACATATATATACACTGAACAAAATTATAAACGCAACACTATTGTTTTTCACACACACGCGCACACACACACATATGGTTCCATGCATGGTTGTGGATTCAGAGTTTGCTTACCTTAAATCATATGAAACAGAATCCAACCACAAAAATAAAACCAAACATTTTTAAGCAATTGGCATTTGGAAAATTACTTTTTTTTGATCCCATTAGAATAATTTATTATTTTAGGTTCTAAATGATAGAAATTCCATTAGCAGTATACATTCCTTATTGAAATGGACGTAGAATTATTCCAAGACATTCCGACTCTAAAATGAGTTAAAAATAACAAGGAGACTACAATATCAGTAAGATTCTACCATTTATTACACATAATGACATTCTTAAATAAAAATGCTTCACTTAACAGTTCTTGCATAGATATATTACAATACCAATTTAAAAAAGAATTATGAAACAAACCAGTAACAAAAATAAACTCTTTTCCTTTTTCCTTAATAAAGAACATTGTCATACTAACATCATATAATACAAATAATATATGCAAACACTTTTTACAGCAAATAAAACAAAAAACATAAAAATAAAAAACGGCATAAATATAGGAGCAAAGTGGAAAGCATGAAATGCCAGCGAAAAGCAGAAGGATCGAAACAGATTTAATTTACAACAGGAAGTGTGGAAAACTACGCTACGAGTGCAACGAACATTGGAAATCACTCTATTTATCAGCTTCATACCATCCATTTGAAAGCTTTTAGCACAGCGTTTTGAGCAATAGAAGGGTACAAAGAAAACAATGCTTCAGATGTCTAGTGAGCGAATGGAGACCAGCGGCTAACGTGAACGTACAGACGAATGCGTCAATCCAAAAACAATGTGCAGACTTCTAAAACGGACTAATCATAGCATCACGAGATGTGAAATGCATTCAAACTCCTAATTTAGTGTTCCCTGCATGTTTAGTAGTGTCTCAGCTCATGCCACATCTTTAGGTTGGAACTTTTACATTGTCGAATGTAAAAACGTTCCTGCAAGTGTGCATCGGTAATTACAAATAATTGCATTATCCCATCAAAAAGGTCAGTTAGTTGTCTGCGATTTAAAAGCTGTTTAAGTGGGTAACATACAAGGTTTATACACACTTGAGAGAAACTAAAGACAGTGCACATAAAACAAGCCCTAAAAAGCAGACAACGAGCTGCTCTATGGGGTTTCTCAGGACCATTAAGACAAACTCATTAGCTAGTTTTTGCCAAGGTAACATCCCTAATCGGTCCGGCTGGAGAATGTTAAAGAAGGATTTTAGGAAAAAGGTGCACTTAAAGTGAACAAATGGTCAAAAGTCCACAAGGAAAACTACTAGTGAACATCATATATCTAGATTCACAGAATGCAATAACTTGACAAGCTCAATGAGAAGTCTTGTAATGTGAACACTGTTTCTATCCCATGAGCATCCAGGTACATTGTGAATCCTCACAAAACCTGACGAGAAATGCCTAGGTCATATTTCACCTAAAATTACCTGTTAAGAAGCCTATTTAAAGATTATTTTGCATTGTGACAATATTGTCATGACTGTTTATGCACATTTTATCCCCAACTCTCGCTCTCTCTCTCTATATATAATATTTTAAAATATACATATTAAGCTTTAGCGTTAGTTCTGGCAGGTCACGTGAGTCAAGCTTGCATCAGCTGATTCTCAGCTGATCACATCTACCTATAGGAATACGACACCTATCGCGGCATTCCTATATAAGCTGTATTCAGTATTATTCAGCAGTTTTTCAGCTTGCTTCAGAGCAAATTACCCTCCTCCATCCCCAGCTCCACCTTTTGCCACAGTCAGGACTTAGCTTTCTGATATTCCTTGCTAATCAGACTCCTTTATCTTGAATAAAGTGTTACACTTAAATATCATTGAGTACATTAATGATATCTGCCTTGTTCTGTTCTGTTAACCCTGGGGGGGGGGGGTTATTATTGCTGCTCTCCCTGCTCATTCATGACAGGCTGCATGGATGGGCAGGGAGGTTTTTTGCCCAGAACAGAACCATACCGCCAAACCAAACTATGCTAAGTATCTATCATTTTGACGATAGTGGTCCTGACAGAAATATAGTTATTAGATTTTATATTATTTATTAAATATATTCCATATTTAAATTTACATTTAAATGTTAAATTTAAAGCTGCAGGCCATAGGTTTTGCTTCTTTGTCGCCATCTCTGTTTGAAACATGTGAATTATTCCTTCATCAACATGCATTTGTGTAGATCTTCATGCATGAGCCACAGTGGGATCTATCTTGAGCAGATCAGGCCTTTCCGGGGTCTGAATGATTGCATAAGTGCAGGGCCGTCCACAATCAAACAACCTTACATTCAGGAACACTTTCCATCCCACACTTGATTGTACGTTGTAATTTAAACCTCACTTTTACTATACAATTTACACACTGTACAGCTGTTTTTACCGGGAACACAAGGCAGATATGTAATGTGTAAGAAAAAATATACATCACAAAGTCTAAACATGTAGATGTCTCCTGCAGGACCAGTGAAACACAATGCACACCTTTCTTATGATGCTTCCATCCGTGCAAACTAAAATAACTGATGGGAAATGTCTGTCCGGACAGTTTTTCGGGACATACTGTGATGCATTTACAAATTTCTAAACGTTGTGATTGCAAATCTCTGCCTTGAATGATGGAAGTCATTATTCTGTAGTGAAGTCCGCAGATAAACCATGGTGCTTTTCTCATTTCATGCTAGTCCTAGAAATCCCGAAGGAACCCAAGTTTATGGGATAACGTTTCATGAGTCATAAATAATGTTGAGGAATGCTCAAAACGTGTGCAAACAACAACATTGCTTTACTTCTTTTCGCCACTAAAAGTTTGCGTTTCTATAGAAATTAAGTCCACCTCAGATGCGGTCTGTGCCAGTGTAGAATCCACTACTCTTCGCTTGTGCATATGGCAGTTTTTTTTTTTTTTGGTCCATTTTTATTTCTTTTTCTTTTTCTATTTTGTACACATCCACAGGAGAAAAGCAAAAAAGAAGTCTTCTGAATTATATAACATAGTCATCATTCAAAAAGATCTCTTCTTTATTTTTATTTCCCCTAAGACATATGCTTTCATGCTAAGTCTCACCTGTCCTGGAACGGCAAGGGGAGGAACACAAATTGGGAAATCAAGGGGTGTGTTTTTGGCAGGATCGGACAGATGGCAGATCAAGCCACTGCCAGGAGGCACCAAACCAGCTGGTGTACCTCCACCCTCTTCCACACCCCCACCCCACTGTTCTGACAGGGGGTCCGGACACGGTCGGGCCGGATTAAGAAGGGGCCTGAGGGCCACGACTACAGGTCTAGCATCTCGGTCTACTGTATTTACTGTTCAGACGAGACAGGGAGCCCCTCCGCATGCTGCTCTCCACTGTTCCTGTCAACTCCATCATTGTAATGGTAATCCGGGGCTCCCTCGACAACGGCAGAATGGATTCCCCAAGGTGTACAAGCAGCCAGGATGACAAGAGAGGGCGGAGCTGAGATACGCAAGTCTAACAAGCATGAAGGACCTATTTATACATCAAAGCGAAGACGAGTTAAGATTCACTTCAGAGGTGGAAGCTCTTGGTCAATACCAGGAGGCAACTGTCTCGCAGGCACTGCGCCCAAATTGAAAATGTTCTGAAAGAAAGCACAGATCTGCGTGCTTAGCTTTGAACCCAAATGGAAATGCATACTTTCTTATATTTTATGATGTTTGTGTTTTATGAAATAAAAGTACTTCCATGTAAAGTATGTTGGAACATTTAGAGCGTACCAGCATGCATTTGCATTGATTACAGCTTTTGTGTGGAGCGTTCTGAATATTTCAGTTTAGTAATGTCTAAGACAGTACTGTTATTGCTGGAACTAAGTTAACAATATCTGAAAACACAATTGGTTTAGATGTTTTCAGGTAAAGAATATCGTTGCTTGTTCACGTGACTGATGATGGATTATCAAAAGGCTCGAGAAATGGTGATTCCTGAGAAATATTTTAAATGGTCAGCCGGGTCCAGGTCGGGTCCCAGGGTCTGTTTATCATTGTGTGAAATACCCGAGTCGATCGGAGAACACTGCACCCACCAGTGATCAGTGTCAGTCAGCACTTTGCGTGTGTTTTGTAACTTGCAACTTGTAAAATTAGGATGAGAAAAGTGTGATCGGGCAATAAGAAAAAATTTGCGTGACCTCAGCCGCCAGAGGCAGTGCGCGGGCGGAGTTAATGTTAGTAGGCTACTGCAAGCGGACGATGATCATGGATTCCTACATGAGTGATGTGAAAAAAAAGCTGAAACAAAACTGAAGAGACGTTTGTGTTATTGAACATGCACACAGTAAAGTGTAACGCTCTTCTTGTTCTGTGCATTTTTTGCAAAAAAATAATTGCTCCGAGTTTTTATTACAACCAACAAAAAGTATTGTTATTGTAGTTCAAAAGGGTAAACGCAACAGTCGAACTTGACTCGAGATGTAAAAAAAAAAAGCATTAGTCATCCGTCACCAACCGTGACACCAAGTAGACTTTTGAAGCTGGAATAATGAGTGGATTAAGAAGGTTCTTTCAGTCGGCAAGAGAGAAGAACAGCCTAACATCGATGGAAATTTATTGGCAAGGAGGATTGTATGCATCGCAGTCAAGGAGAAGGCTACTATCAGTAGTTAAGCCAAAAAGGTTTTTTTTTCCCGCAACTTGTTTATTGACTTGTTAATAGCAGTTTGCTGTGCAATATGTGCCGATCGGGTGCAGTCGGGTCTGTGTGTTCCCAGCCGGGTTCGGGTCCCACTTAAAAAAAAAAAAACGGGTCCGGGTCGGTTCCGTGCAGCACATTTACTGGTCTCTTCGGGTTCGGGTATGAATTTTTGGACCCGTGAAGACCTCTAATATATAGTACAATGCAATGCTGGAAATCAAATAAATAAGTGTCTCTTTCTTTGGACGAGTTTGTTCTGTGTTATCTTGTCAAACAGATTCACTAGAATGAATTCGACCTCTCAATTCAACATAAGACAGAAATAAATATTTTAGGACATTTTAGCTTCCACAACACTAATGTAAATGTATTGGAGAAGAAATGCAACAGATGACTCTACTTGTCACTCACCACGTTCAATCTGAAAGCTTGTCTACAAGACCTGGTGAATACAGAGAAACCATTGTCTGAATAGCAGATGTTTTTAATCATTAAGCTACATCTACTGGCACAGGTGACAGGTGGACCATCTTGGATAGAGATTTGAAAATGAAAAGATGAAAATGCCAAGACTATTCATCACATTTTTAGACCCAGGACACCTGTGTTAGATTTTGCCATTAAAAATAATGTTTAAGATATAAATCAGGTTACACAAATTGCTGACCAAATATTCCCAAAATCCCTTCAAGGTGCTAGAACTAAACGAAGCTTTTGTTTGGATTAGTTTTTATTATTGAAATTACAAAATACTGAAGTATCATAAAATATTCGTTTTTTAAATTAATTATAAATAATTATAATATATTAATTAATTATATAACTATTACTTGTTTATGCATTTTTTACATTTAATTTTTTTATATTTTATAATATTTATAATTACAAAATAGTATTTTTGCATTAATATATACAGATAAACTGTCTACCTTAGGTGCTGGTTATCATTAAATTGTCTTGCTGTGTACATTTTAGAAATTAATATTACATGTACATGTCTCTTCATACAAAGATTACAAAACTAAACAGGTATTCAAGGGCAGGCTTTAAGATGGTTTAGATCCTACCTGTCCGATCGCTAACACTTTGTTTATTTAAACGGGGAGTTATCGCAATTATCACCAGTAAAGTACGGAGTGCCACAAGGATCTGTCCTAGGTCCTCTGCTATTTTCAATATACATGTTGCCCTTTGGTAATATTATTAGAAAATACGGGATTAGTTTCCATTGTTATGCTGATGATACTCAACTATATATCTCAGATGACCAGATGAAACTTCTAAATGATCTAAGCTAACAGAGTGTGTTAAAAATTTAAAAGATTGGATGACTAATAATTTTCTCCTATTAAATTCGGATAAGATAAAGATATTACTTACTGGACCAAAAAAAGAGTACACAGAATCTCTTGGATTACAATTTGCATCTAGACGGATGTACTGTTGTTCGAGGTTCAGACACACTCTCTCTGTTTAAATCTAGATTAAAGACACATCTCTTTGGCCAAGCATTCAAATAATGCATCTCATAATCTTGTACTGCAGTTATATCTGATCAAATGCACATTACTATTCTTTAGCTTGGGTTAAACAAATCAATTTTGCTTGGTTGGAACAGCAGCTACGCTAATTATGTCTCTATTTGTTTCTCTGTTTCTGTAATTAGTATTTACACAAGCTTCAGTCTGGATCCAGAACACCTGAGAAGAGATGATGCAAACCCCTCAGAGGACCTCAGATGATGCCAACCATGAAACAACATACAGAACTACCACATTTTGCTATGAGTTTGATTGCAACATATAATAACTGCTGTTAATAGTGTTCGTTGTCTGTTTGATTACGTCTTTAATTGATTTTTCCGCACATTTCTGCCATATGTACATTAACTGACAGTCACCACTGATAAGCTACTACTAAATATATTGTATATTGTATATAATTTTCTGTAAAGCTGCTTTGCAACGATTTGTATTGTGAAAAGCTCTATACAAATAAACTTGAATTGAATTTAACTGAATCATATTGCATGTATGATAATTATACAACAATGAAAAAGGTTTAAAATAAAAATAAATAAATAATTTGAAGAATAGCATTGTCACTGCTTGATGTCATGTCACACTTATATTATGAAGTTCAATTTTATCATATGAGGTATAATAAGTTATAATATGAAGTTTAAAAAATGTGACATATCAGCTAGCATTTGTAATCGTCACACAGTGATTGTCTGGTGTTTTGACTCACCTGTCGCAGTGATTGCACTTGAAAGGCTTGGCGCCGGTATGTTTGCGGTAGTGCCTCGTCAGCTCATCGCTTCTCGCGAACCGCCATTCACAGCCTTCCCATGAGCACTTGTACGGCTTCTCCCCTGATAAGGACACACAAACAGATGCACACACACCTGATTAAAAATGCACTTTCTTCCTCGTGGGGCCTTGAAATCAGCGACTCGGTCCAGCCAGCCGTCTAATTCATTTGTTTTAAGTTGATTAGGCTATCGGAAGAGTGTTGACACAATTGGAGTTTATGAAATACATGATCGTCATTAGAGCGCACAGCTGTTGGACCAAATGAACTCGCACTCGATGAGCTTCCAATGAGTTCTTCACTGCGTTTAACAGATGTGAGAGGCTGCGTTCACATTTTTGATGTTGTATGTTTTCGTTGTGGATGGGAGCTGCCTTGTAGGAGAGCTGTTGTTCGTATGGGGTCTCATCGCTCGTTCATTAGCGCACTGAAGGGAACGTATGAAATGGGGGGCAGGCAGAGTTTATTTGGATCTCTGGGAGAGGTGATAATTGGAGTAGTAATGATGGGTAATGGGGAGGAACCTCATATTTACTGTCAACCAGCTGGCCCCGTCTCCACTGTTTGCCACATCTACAAATCTTCTGAAACAAGACTGTGGCTTCATATAAATTGCTTAACGATAAAATAAGTCAGATTTTCATGCAAGCACAGCTCCAAAATTTAACTAGCGGTTATTAAATCAACATGAACTCAAATGTGAAATCAAAATTGATCCTATTTACTATCTTAATACATGTTACTCTACAAAAAAAAAACATAAAAAAAGATTATTTTTTTAATAAAAAAAAATTCAAGCAACATTAATTTTTACTGACATGATATAATGTTAACACAGAACCAAGTAGTTTCAGGTAGGAAGTACTAGCATTTACAACACATTTGTTTTACCCATGCGATTGATTGATTGAAAATGATCATTCATTCCTTAATTTATTCAAGTTTATATATATATATATATATATAATTTTTTTTTAAAGCTTATTTATTAATTTATTTTAAAAGCCTATTTAGTTGTTTATTTTAAATAACCTTTCATTTATTCATTAGGTTATTAGATTATTAGGTTATTCAAAGCATATGTAGTTATTTGTTTATTTTAAAATGGTTATTTTATTTATTTATTTATTAGGTTATTTATTTAAAACGATTTATTTATTTATTTATTTTAAAAGCATATACATACATATTAAGTTATCTGTTTATTTGAAATGTTCTTTATTTATTAGGTTACCTATTTATTTATTTATATATAAAGACTATTTATTTGTTTTAAAAGCCTATTTAGTTATTTGTTTATTTTAAATATGTATTTATTATTTGTTTTTAAAGACTATTTATTTATTTATTTTTAATTTAAAGCTTTATTTATTTTTAAAAGTTTATTTATTTGGTTATTTTAAAGCTTATTTATTTATTTATTTTAAAAGTTAATTTATTCATTAAAAAAATAAATTAAAAAAACTACATTTAAACATCAGTTTTACTTTGAAACAGATACCACTATGCAAGTAAAATGGACTGTGAATTAATTTTGTGTCGACTTGTTGTTTAGCATGAAGAACCTTCCATGACGGCCACACTTTCATTCTGAGCCGTAAAAACAACAACAAGCTATATTTAGATCAGAATTTGAGCACTAAATTGCGTTCCCTTTCACACACATTCACAAGCTAGCCACATTAAGCAGGACAGGTTTAGACCTGCGCTCCCTGCGATTGCAGCACCAGCCAATTATAAGTCAGGGAGGCACGGATGCTCGAGTTTGTCGCCTAGCAACCAGGCAGGAGCGTAACGTAGGAGGCAGCAGTGGAGCCGGCTCTATCTGGCATCGTCTGTCCCTCTGTGCCACCAGCCAATTACGGCTCATACTGGCAGGGGAGGATGCAGTTGCCTGGCAACCGTAATGTTACATGATACACGTATGTACAAGTGGATATATGTGCGTATGCGCGGTGGGAATGAAAGTGCATGGACGAGGCTAGCGGTGTAAGCTGAAACTAGCGCCGAGACCCGAGAATCGTTCCCAATTATAGAGTCCCGTTCAGAGACACACCAGTTGCCTGGCAACTCCCCACCCCCATCACACAACCTTTCTTCTCTCACACACACTTTTTCTCTCTCTTTGCACCCTTACAGGTGCCAGAGTCTTGCTTAATTACATTTTCTCAGTTAAACTGCAGACAGAAAGACTCATTATGATCTGTGCGGCTCACGGCGGCACCAAGCAAAAAGCCATTTTCTGCCTTTCACCGCTCTTCCAAGTTTTTTACAAATCAGACTTCGTTATAATGGAAAGCAGAGCAACAGACAAAGTGGAAACAAGTGCCGCCACGTTCCTCTCTTCACCCCTCTGCATCTTCCTGAAAACCCACTCTTATCTCGTTCCCGAACGCCATTCATAAAACGCTCCAGAGGGCAATGTCATTTCCATTCACGCCGCCTTCGTTTCTGTACAAATTTCAATCACAGAATTTGTCCAAGTAATAACGCCTCCGAAATAGGATTTCGCTAATTGCAAACGAGTTGACGAATCGCTTTGGCATCAGATTTGAACGCAGCTCATTTGCTGCTTTGTTTTTTGGACGAATGGAATATACGGAAATACAGAAATTGCTCAAGGACTACAGCTAATGAATTATGCAGTTTTACTTAGCAAAAAGGAATTAAAATTTGCATTATTGTGTCAAGCAAGCACAACAGCACAGTTTAAACTGATTTTTTTCTGCAAAAAGTATATAATATAATATAATATAATATGTTTTTGAGTAAAATCATCTAAACATTCTATAATATATTGCTGGGTATCTGAGTTTAATGCAACTCATTGCTTCTTTCCTTTTTTTGGATAAATGCAATATATAAATTGAGAAATTGATCAAAGACTACAGGGCTAATGAATAATTCCATTTTAATTAGATTTTTTGGCGAAAAATATATTATATTATAATGGATTTTGATATTTCATAAATATGTACAGATATGTAGCTCTCAAATATTATTTGTTCCAACTTCCAATATATTTAACATATGTTGCCTCATTCACATCAAACATGGTGTGACACGTCAAGCTTGACTACGCACAAATTAGATTTAAGAACTATGGTGGACAGAAAGATTTTCAGAGAATTCTTACTTAAAGCTACTATAAGACTTCCGAAAGCTTGGAAAGTGCAGAAGTCATATCAAATACTTTTATGGTGCTTTCTTGTCCTTTTTGGACCTTGAGAAGGCATCCTGGTATTCTTGTGCATTCTGGACCGTCAATCCTCGTGTCATAATATATACGTCCTAAACACTTTCTAATACATCAGAAGGGAGCCATTAACATGTGACATGTTCTGGTTTCAAGAAATGGGGATCTGCTCTGGTGTGTTAACAGGCGTGCAGCAGACATAGGGAAATATACAGGCGAGTACATCTCATTCCAGCCGGTCCATCCATCATGAGGCAGTTATTCACTCCGTGGACAGCTTTGGGACAGCAGTCTGAGTGCTTTTGGATTGAGATCGAAGAGACAGAGAATTATGGCCATTTCCTGCACCATTCGAATCTGCTGAGGAAGTACTGTCGCAACCTTGAGAAAATGTTTGCCGCCGAGGGGCCGGACAGGCACGCTGCCATGGCGACGACGAAGTACCATTAATTACATCAGCTTGTCGCTTATTGTGTAAAATAAGATTGATTTAGTGAAATAAGAAAATTAATGATAAATGTGGTGGAATTGACTAACTATTTCTACATATATCAAGTTATTACTGTAAGAGCAGGTTAAGTGTTTATAGCTGCAACTAAACTAAACACTTTATTAGATTAACATACACACATATACATATACACACACACACATATAAAGCTCATTCTGAAATATGTATGTATGTATAATATTGTTTGAATGAATGATTCAATGACGCACTCAAATAATGTCACTTGTTTCATTCCTGTATGATTTAGTTTTTCAGAACAAATCGGTTGAATGAATGATTCAATGCCTCACTCAAATGCAGTAATTTGTATCGTTCCTGAATAAATCAGTGTTTTAGAACAAATCAGTTCTACAAATGATTCAATGACTAACTCATAAAGAAAGTCACTTGTTTCATTCCTGAATGAATCAGTACTTCTGAACAAATCAATTAAATAAATGACTCAGTGACTTACTCATAAATATATTTAATCGTTTCAATCAGTTTTTCAGAACAAATCGGTTGAATGAATGATTCACTCAAATGTAGTAATTTGTATTGTTCCTGAATAAATCAGTGTTTCAGAACAAATCAGTTCTACAAATGATTCAATGACTCACTCATAAATACAGTTAACGGTTTCATTCCTCAACAAATCAGTGTTTTTGAATTAGTCAGTTAAGTGAATGATTCGCTGACTCATTAATTCAAAGCTGGTCTACTTGCCACCTACTGGGGAACTTTGCAATATGCAGGACATGTCACTGAAATATGGGAAAACATCAGCACAATAATCACTGCAAATAATTAGTGAATTACAAAAATATATTCGCCTACCTGTATGTGTCCTCTGATGTGCCTTCAAATGTGAACTCTTGGTGTAGACCTTCCGACACCCGTTGAACTGGCAGCGATGGACCCTCTTCTTGTTCTCTGCCGTCTCGCCAGCTCCCATGGTGCAGGTGGCGCCCTGTTCCCCATCGCTCTGTGCTCCACTGCTGCCGTGCTGGGGAGAAAGTGGGACCGGGTGGGCTGCCACGAGCTTGGCAGAACTCAAGCCCACCTTTCGGGCCACTAGCTTGAGCGTGAGGGTCCCGTTGGGCGAGGCACTGAGTGTGTGGGTGGATTTGACTAAGTGACGGCCCAGTTCTGGGGACGAGGGAGGTGTTAGGGAGGTGACGGCGTTCAGCTGGGCTGCGTTGACCCCTAAGGTGATGTCTGGAGAGGTCACAGTAGAGGAAGTGGAGGAGAGAGTTTCTTTACGTGGGGTGAGGCGAGGAGGAGGAGGAGGAGGAGGAGGACTGGGGGGGTTGTTGAGGCTGGGAAGGAGGGGGTCTAACAGGTCTTCATCCGCATCTTCCTTCATGAAGGAGGGGGTAAGGAGGCCATCTAGTTCCTCGTCAAAAAGGTCAGACAGCCGTTTGGGTTCCGTCTGCAGATAGCGTTCCAACTCCAAACATGTCTGTGGAAAAAGATTTAGGTGTTTTTATTGACATGAACACTGCAAATGATTTGCCATACTTGTGCACGCAACACCTACACATCATAAATAGCACAATTTATTAATATAACCTTTATGTAAAGAATTTGTAAAGCCATTCTTACATAGATTATTTTTGCCGTTCCATTGACACAAAATGGTACAATTTAATGTCAAGACTTCATAAAAATATAAGACTTCGATAATTTAATAATTTATTCTTAAAAAACGTAATGTAAAGCATTTGTAAAACCGATCTTGTGACAATCCATACTTACATAGTTTGTTTTCCTAAATTGTACATGGTTTTTCAATTACATTTTATAATGTGTCAGTGACCTAAAACCATTCAGATTTTATTATTATTAGTATTACTATTATTATTATTTGTAAAATGACGCTTGATTTGCAGTTTTCTTCATATAAAACGTTAAGCATTCGTAAACCATTCTTATGACAATTGTTTGTAAAAACCATATGTATGTTTTTTTGTAAACTGACACATACATTGCTTACTCTATTCACAAAACCTTTATGTTAAGCTTTTGTAAAAACATTCTTAAATTAATCATCCCTTAAACAGTTTTATTTGTAAATTGTCACCAAGAATGCAATACATTTTTCGTAAAGCATTCTTACATTGTTCATAAACGGTCATAAAACAAAGCCATTTTTACAGAAATCATTCATAAATCATTTGCATAAAATAATTTATGTTAGAATTACATCCGTATTTGCACACATTCATTGCGCTGGTTTCATGATTTAGTCATCAGTCATAAAACTACTTTACATCCTTTAGGTGCTAGTAATATGGCCTCAGTCCTGTCACTGAGATACATCTAAAATGCAGTTGTTACTTGACACTAGATCCATTTCTTCTTTTAATATCACTTTAAATATCACATTTACACATTGTTTGAACCTATTAAACAACTCAAGCAATTAAATGAAAGATAAAATCATCCAGGCTAATCTAACTCATTAGCGCTGCATGTAAAGTAATGTGATTTTTCTTCAGACTAACCCCTTTCTGGACTGTTAACTGGGTACTGAGACTGCTACTGCATATCATTTGCTTCAGCAGGTCTTCAGGAATAGATGGTTACACTGTGATTGATTACACAGGCTAGACTGGAGCTCTCTGGAGCTGAAGAAAAAGACCTGGCCTGAATTGCTTGTTAGAGTGCTTTATGTGGAGCAAAACTGGCTCTTCAAACTGAAGGGGAGAGAGAGAGAGAGTGTGTGTGTGAAAGAGAAAGAAGCCATCAGACTTGGATTCTTCCACTTTGGATGGGTTTTTATATTTCAGTCTAAAGAATTGTGCACAGAACAGCAGCGTCAACAGAATACGATTTAATGGCAACTTATGAGCCGCTACTACTCCTTTAAGATACTTCAAGGGGCCATATAAAGGACAATAAAATTTTCTTTGTTTTGAAATTAAACAACACAAAACCTCTTCCAATGTACACTATTTTAAAACTGTAAACTGCTTTAAAAAAACTGTTAAATGCTCTTTTGCGACTACACGTCATATATGACCTTATTAAAATATTGGGTAGAGCCCACGTCAGACTGTGCACCATTAACAGTCTTTTATGACTGTATGCTATATATATATTTACTAGTGCTGTCAATCGATTAATCGTGATTAATCGCATCCAAAATAAAAGTGTTTGTTTACATAATATGTGTACTGTGTATATTTATTATGTATACAGTATATAAATACTAACACATGCATGTATATATTTAAGAAAAAATATGTTTATATATTAAATATATTTATATATAATATAAAATATCATATATATACACATGTAAATATTTTTTAAAATATATACTGAATGTGTGTGTATTTATATATACATAATAAATAAACACAGTACACATACATATATTATGTAAACAAAAACTTTTATTTTGGGTGTGATTAATCACGAAAAATCTTTTGACAGCACTAATATTTACCAACACTTATTTTATTTACATATCATTGCCAATTTAGCATTACATTTATGCATATATGCTTAAAGGATATTGAAAAAAAAAACACTGGAAGCAGAAAGATGGTAATGCAAAATTAAATTACAAAAACAAACTAATAATTCCCCCAAACATAATTATAACCAAATAAATATTTTTTTTGTGAATATCGCTAATGATAAAAGATGCTAGAAAATTGATGCTAAAAAAAGCTATGCAATACTAAGTTACAAAACAAACAACAACAAATAATAACACACAGATAGAGATATATATATATATATATACTGTATATATAATACAACAACAATAATAATAACAAATACATTTGTAAATACAATTTTTTTTTATTAAATTGTATTATTTATATTACATAAAATAAAAATACAAAAATTGTTAGTTTCAAAGAATTATTATTTTTTTTTTTGTATATTGGAAATAATAAAATGCTTCTCCTTTAAAGTAAATATTTTGCATAGTTGTCTAAGAAGGAGCAGTAAAGTCAAGTTTTTATTTTCTGAAACGTTTCTCATAACATGACCCAAACCTTTTACAAAATCATAAAGAACAGTAACCTATCATCTCAGACAAACTGGCCTCTAGCTATAAATGTCTCGCTTGAATCTCTGGCTCCAAACACGACGGCGGTTCGGAGCAGCTTCTGTTGCTAGGCGATATTGTTTGCTTGTCATTTTATGAAAGGAGCGTCTGCCGTTTTTTCTCAGCGTTAAAAGCATTTTAATGTCTGCGCTGAACTGAAGGTTTCAGAAGTCAGGTAAACAGGGCATAGCTGAACTGACATTACCTGAGACGTCACCCGGAATATCTAAACATGACAGAAGACACTATAGTTAGAAGACACAGAGCTTCGCATAACCGTCTCCGAGCAATCTGCTAAAGGAACCATCTCTCTCAACTCGTTCAAAATAAATATTTGCATTTCTAAAAATCTGTTGTTTTCCCTTTTACAAAAACACACATGGTTTCTCGCTGTGCCCTGAACTGATGGGTAATTAGTCACTTAAATGAAGCAGTAAAGAGATACTCTCCATTCAGTGAAAGCGCTGATGGGCTCTTGCATCTCTGTGCATGTTTCCCAGCTCAACCGATGACATTTAAAAGCCTCCACTCAGCACGCCGGCAGCGGTGAGCACTGTATGGGCCCTTTGGATGCACGCCGACACAGGAGGGATTGATTTTCTAATGTGCTATAGGGCTGTGGTGGTCTGACGTGTCATGCCTGCATGCTGTCGAACCGTCACACGTATGACAGGAACACGGGCAGACTGAGTTCATGGGAGTTCGCGTGAGCACGTCATATCGAGAGAGGGCAGACTTGTGCATATGTGTGTCGGGAAAAAGAGGCAGATACTTTTTGAAGGTGAGGCGTTTGGGAGTCAGGTTTTTCCTTATCGCTCTTTTGCTTTTCTCCGTCTCTTCGCCCCTCCTCCCGCAGGCCCCGAGGAAGTGACATTCAGGGGATATTGTTACTTAAAATGGCAGCAAATCCAATGCGTCCAGTGCCGTCTGGGTCGCTTTGGGCCATGTGATTTAGCGGTGCGGCAGACTGGATGCCAATCGAGTCGAAAGCGACGCTATAAAAGCCACCCGGCGGATTCGCAAATCTCTGACAATTTGGATGTTTAATAAAAACTGATCGCAACTCGACACCCCAGTTTTGTCATAAAATAGGCGATAAAAAGGGAGAGCGTCGCTCAGTCTGATAACAGATGGCTTGAATTTTTTTGTTGTAGTCCCTGTGTGGGTCACACATGATCTGCGAGAGACTGTGACATAAAACAAACCTTAAGTCCCAAGTCAAGGTCATTTGGTGTCTTCCAGGCGTTTCATTGCAATCAGAAAGCCAAGCCAAGCTATTAGGTATTCATGAGACTGAGATGTATGAATTCGTATGAACAGATAGAGTGCCACACATAGTTTTCATCTGCAAAAACCAATTAGATGAATCGCCATTAGCATTACATAAGCTTTCTAAAAAACAGTTTGTCTAGATTGAATAAGACACATTCATATTATTTATTTATTTATTTGTTATTTATATTTTATAGAATTGATTATTATTAATAATAATAATAATAATAATAATAATAACAGCAGAATAAAATTATTATATTATAAACATAATATAATTATAATAATATTATAAAAAATAATAAACATTATTATTAATGCTAATAATTTTATTAGTATTATTATTAATATATTATTATATTAAAATGCATATATATATATAATTATAATATATATATATATATATATCTTTGTATCTTTGTTTGGCCTTCCATCATTGCTCTAGTATGCATGCCCATTTATAGCTGTGATTTTTACCATGGTATATATATATATATATAGAAATGGGCATGCATACTAGAGCAATGATTGATCAAGAACGCGTACTGAAAGGTCATAAACTTTTAATTTTGAATTTGGTGGTCCAATTGGTTAGAATTGGCCCACATGTTCTTCAGTTAAAAAAACAGCAGACAGAACTCTGGCATCTGAGATATATTTTTAACTATTTCCACTTGACATGCTGTCTTAAAACTGCAATATTCGAGGCACGAGATGCTTATAAATATGGCAAGATGTGATGCAACGGTAAAACATGTTGTTCTGATGCATATGTACATTGACAGGCAATTTAAAAATAGCGCAGAAAGAACTCGTTCTACACTCAGCTGATTGATTTGGAGTATTTAAGCAGTCAAAATGAACATCCCCAGTGACAACCACTACACTAATGACAAAAACATCACCACAGAAACACAACAAACAAATGAAAAACATCATCTAACATTAACCAGGTGTGATTAACCAGTTTCTTCTTTTTGTCCGATCTTGCTCCAAATATCTTTTAATTGGCTGTTTAATTGACTCTTTTAACGCAGCAGTTTCAACATTTGCTTGTCGGCGAAAACCTGCTGTGCCAATATGCTAAAAAATAAAGGTTCTTTATTGGCATCTGTGGTTCCATAAAGAACCTTTAACAAGCATGGAAAATTTCCACTGCACTAAAGGTTCTTTCTATTGAAAAAGGCTCTTTAGATTTTTAAAACGTTCTAGGCGCTAAGAAAAAAAATGATTCTTTTAAGAACTGATCACTGAAAGGTGCTTTTGGAAACCTACAATGTTCTTTAGATTATTAAAGGGGATGGTATAATGCTATTTCATGCATTCTAACTAATATACAATGCTCAAGTGTTGGATTCTCATGCTAAACATGACCAAAAAATTTGTTGGATGTGTATGATGGAGTATTTCTGTGCTAAAGACACTTCTTCAGGGTTTCTGAAGTATGGTCCTTCATGACATAAAGGGCAGAATTACTTGTATGGGCATTTCTCTAGCCTTCATCTTTCCCTCGGGTCATTTTGACCCGGATTTTTTACAATTATTAAAAAATTAAGTGTTCATCTGAGTGGTACTTCATCTGAGTGGTACTAGACTTTGTGACTTTTGTTCCACTTGAATTTGGAACACACACACAAAAAAATATATATAATTGAATGGATTCGAGGATTTATGTGGGTGTACCGTATTGGCCCGAATATAAGACGACCCTGATTATAAGACGACCCCCCTTTTTCCAGATGTACCTTTTGGAAAAAGGCTTTTTAAAAAACAAATCTTGTTTTTTCTCAGTAAAACACATTTTGTCTTCAATTATTTTCATATTGCATATTTTTCCTATTTTAATTTTTGTTTTGAAAGTATGGTAAAAACTGGTAAAATGTACCAACAATCACATTTAAAAAATATACACTTTTTGATATACCATTAAAAAAAAAACAGGTAGCCCATCTGAATTATGACATTTACGCTATCCATCTAATAGTAGCCTACCAAAATCTCATTAACAGTAGAAGTTAGATCTTACTGTAGTCTTCAAATCTGGGTACTGTCTTACGTTTTAAAATCACAAAGGGAGTTTGGTCGCATCAGGCTAACGTGACAGTCACGACTCATGCAGCTGTAAGCTTTTCTTTCTCTTTTGTTTTTTCTCGCGATCTTTACAACACGCATTACATCATGTATTTCATGACACACTCGTTTTATGTGTATTTGGCGCCACCTATTGTTGTGGGTGTATTATTGACATGTCAAAGTCTAGACCCTGAATATAAGACGACCGCGTTTTTTCAGATGTATTTCCAAGAAAAAAACATCGTCTTATATTCGGGTCAATACGGTAATTACATTTTTTTTTTTTTACAAATCTTTCCCTCATTTTGACCCAACCACAGGAACGAATAGAATGCCGAACAAAACTTGGCTGGCGCTCACCTATTATCATCCCTGTTTTGATTTCAGCGAATCAGTTCGAGCGAACGCACACAACCTGATTAATATTCATGAATCCAGTAGCTCATTAATCCTTAGTGCGTTTTTATATTGTTCTTATTAGTAGAATTCGTATAATAATAATAGTATCTTATCAATAATAATATCTTAAGCCCCAGCACCAGTCCTAAGTTCATGGTTACCAAGTTTTAATTCTAATTACTAAACTTCTATTATTAAATAATACTTGATTATCATATTATAATGCTTGACTGCTTTATATTAAGAGTATACTTTGTTGTTTATTTTATTTATTTTTATAATGAAGTAGTCTGTATCTAGTAGATTGTGAAAGAATGAATATCAGTTCCACACACAGAGATATATATATATTCTACATTTATTTAAATGAGGGAAAAAAACTTCACCGGTATCGGATCGGAATCGGTATCGGCCAATACTGAACCCTAGGTATCGGAATCGGTTCATATTTGTTTATTTTATTTTTCTTTATAATGAAGTAGTCTGTATCTAGTAGATTGTGAAAGAATGAATATCAGTTCCACACACAGAGATCTATAAATTCTACATTTATTTAAATGAGGGGAAAAAACTTCACTGGTATCGCATCGGAAATCGGTATCGGCCAATACCGATCCCTAGGTATCGGAATCGGTATCGGAAGCGAAAAAGGTGGATCGGAGCATCCCTAATTATAACACGCATGATTAAGGAAAACAAGGTAAATAAAAATTAAATAAATTTAAAAAATCCCCCCCAAAAATCATAAAAAACCTACATAAATATTAAGAAAAAAATGGATCAATATAAGCATCCTGGAAAAAAAAAATAATAATTTTAGGCCTTCGGGTTATTTTGACCTGCGAGGGAAAGATCTGTTACAAAACGTGAGGGAAGGAAGAAGGTTAGGAATTCTGGATCTAATATATTTGGCTGGATCTAATGTTTTAGCCATAGTTAATTTAAGTCAATTAAGTTTTTGTTCCTGTTTTATTTATGTTTATGTCACAGCCTGCAGACGTTATGTCCACTTTAAACTCTTAAAATAAAGA
This sequence comes from Sinocyclocheilus grahami, assembly GCF_001515645.1. Classification (NCBI taxonomy): domain Eukaryota; kingdom Metazoa; phylum Chordata; class Actinopteri; order Cypriniformes; family Cyprinidae; genus Sinocyclocheilus; species Sinocyclocheilus grahami. The sequence goes on along the minus strand of NW_015505742.1, from coordinate 633,611 downwards.
TTCCAAAGGGGGTTTTTGCAGTGATGCCATACAAGAAACCAGTTTTGTTTCTCCAAAGAACCTTTCAGCGAACAGTTCTTAAAAGAACAGCTTTTTCTTGGTATGAAGAACATTTGAAAAAATCTGAAGAACTCTCTTTTTTTCACTATATAGAACCTTTTGTCCAGTGGAAAGATTCCATAGATGTTCAAGGTTCTTCATGGAACCAATCAATGCCAATAAAGAACCTTAATTTTTACGAGTAAAAAAAAAAAAACGCTCTTTTAAGAACTGAAAGGTTCTCTGGGAAACCTAAAATTGTTCCTCAGATTATTAAAACGGTTTTCACAAAAAGGAAAAACTGGTTCTCTGAACTGTTCACTGAAAGGTTGTTTTGGCAACTCAAAATGGTTCTTCTATAGCAACCTCTATTTTTAACTCTTTCCCCGCCAAACACATAATTTTCCGGGTTTCTGCGTTTTTTCACTGTTATACAGTCAGGGGCGCTATTACGCATCTCCTGAATGAGTCCAGAATGTGCTGATCAAAAACACAGGCGTGGAAGATGCAGAAACGAGCGATCTCATATGTAAGCATAATTATGTATATGGAAAATAATGCGATCATCAACAATAAACAGCATATAAATGAAAACTCCCTAATGTTATCCATTGAAATGTCGATCCAGGAAGTGGTAAAGCTTTGGGGTGCTGATGGAAGCGATCTACTGCATCTTTGCTTTGATCATCAGACTGAATATGATCCAGATGTAGTAGTAGCTAAAAATGTGATTTTCTCAGCTTGTTTTTTGTTTGTTTAAAAGTAGAGGCTCTGTTCTTTATTTTGATGTATTGTTCAGACACTGAAACAACAAAATATTCTGGGGGCCATGAAATGTTAGTGAAAATGATCAACAATGCTGGCGCCAACTTTTTTCAAATATGCTGGCGGAGAAAGAGTTAAGAGCGTAGTTAGGATATGGTATACAAATAGTACACAAACAAATAAATCATAATAAACCTCAGTTGCATCTTAACTCCACCTTCTAAAGCGTGCATGTATCTACCAGTATCTAATGTCACTGGGTGCAGAAATCGAGCAAGTGAAGACCCCCTGCCGGCATCTCGCACCACGTCGTAGAAGGAGCGACTGTCAAACATGGTGAGGTTTGAACTAATAAAGTGAGTCATCTGTGACGTGCCCCGCAGCGAGCGCAGCTGAGAATATGAGAGCGAGAAACGCAAGGCCCTTCACTGTCAGTCATTTAGGTGCCCTTTTTTTGGAAGCCTGTCCATCGTTGCCGATTTGTGACCTGTTCCTCGCCGCAGGTTTGGCATGATCTATCATCTGTAAAGTGACGAACCTGGCTCGCGATCGGTTGTTATGGCAGCGATGTTGACACGTCTGTCTTCTGTAGTCGAACCCGCTGCGCAATTATCTTTTCTGCATCTGTGCACCTGTGACAACATGTCACTTCCTCTTGCATCTCAGTATGGCCTCTAGCCATCCAACCCATCGCAATACCGCCATATATCCGGCATAAACGGAGCAACGGGTGAGCGCAATATAAGACCGGCTATCGCTCTTACTATATTAAGTTTAATATAGGGTAATCTGATTTGAGAAAGGAGTTGGAGGTACCCTCATACAATCTTCCCCTCGCACCATGACGCTCAGCGGGAATACCGTCATGCGGCGCGCCAATTAACAGCGAAGCACTGCCTCCCTCCAGCAGACAAAGCTAATAAAACAAGCTGGTTATAAAAATGAATGAAGAGCCCGTGGAAGAGAAGCAGCATCGACATCCAGACCAAATGCAAACAGCTGTTAAGCGAGTTGACAGAGAAATGCTCTATTAATTTTTGAGAGATGATTTAGCATCAGCTGTCCCCAGCTAAAGGCCATTGGCGGCGGAGAGGCAAAAACATGGGAACGGGGGTTATTTGTCAGGACAGGTTGTTGATCGCTGTCCTAGAACATTTGTCAAAAGGTCTCAAAACGTGCTTGTGGAAAATAATCTTCCTCTGTGGCTGGAACCTGCATTTCCAATTTCGAGAATGGAAGAATCGTTTGCTGCTCGGGACATGTGATGTTTCCATAGCGGCCTCCTTTTAAATGCAACTGCTATTAGATGCATTAACTCTTGTGCTGTGCTGAAAATCCTTTACCTAAATTGGTGTTCCTGTGACCAGCCTTTTAAAAATAATATGCTATATTATCACCAAATCTTGGACTTGAGCCTTTTGTTAACTTTTTGAAAAACAAACACAAACCCTGTCCTAATTCAAAGAAAACAAGTTGGTAAAAGTGTTTATTCCTGTGATGCAAAGCTGAATTTTCAGCATCATTACTCCAGTCTTCAGTGCCACATGATCCTTCAGAAATCTTAATATGCTGATTTGCTGCTCAAGAAACATTTCTTATTATTATCAATGTTGAGAACTCTTGTGCTGCTTCATATTTTTTATGTAACTTTTCTCAGAATTATTATTTTATGAATAGAAAGTTCAAAATATTTTTTTATCACCAAATCTTGGACTTGAGCCTTTTGTTAACTTTTTGAAAAACAAACACAAACCCTGTCCTAATTCAAAGAAAACAAGTTGGTAAAAGTGTTTATTCCTGTGATGCAAAGCTGAAGTTTCAGCATCATTACTCCAGTCTTCAGTGCCACATGATCCTTCAGAAATCTTAATATGCTGATTTGCTCCTCAAGAAACATTTCTTATTATTATCAATGTTGAGAACTCTTGTGCTGCTTCATATTTTTTATGTAACTTTTCTCAGAATTATTATTTTATGAATAGAAAGTTCAAAATATTTTTTTTAATTTGAAATAGAAATCGTTTGTAACATTATAGATGTCTTTACTGTCACTTTTCAAATTGAATACATCTATGCTGAATAAAAGTAAAAATTCTTTCCTTTTTTCCCCATACTTACCACAAAGTTTTGAATGGTAGTGTATCGTGGTTTCCACCAAAATATTAAGCAGTAAAAATTGTTTTCAACATTGATAAGAAATGATTACTGTTTCTTGAGCAGCTAATCAGCATTCTGGAGTAATGATGCTGCAAATTCAGCTCTGCCATCACAGGAATAAATTAAAATGTTTAAATATATTAAAACAGAAAACAGTTATTTTAAATTGTAATAATACAGTATCTCACAATATTACCGTTTTTACTGTATTTGCGATCTAATAAATGCAGCCTTGGAGACTTCTTTTAAACATCGTAATTATTTAAAACTTTTGATCTGTTTGTGTATTTTATTTAATTATGTATTAGGAACATTATTCCTCTCTTTAAGTTCCTAAATGAGCAACGCAAATAGGTATTTGTTGCCATTCTGATCATACCAACTGTCTGATATGACACATGCAAGCTGATTAGCCACTGGACACAACAAAGAAACCCTTCCAAAGGCTTTTTAAAAGACCAGGCCCTGTTAGATATACACACCGACTCCAGCTATCCACTTACTCCAATGACACCCTCCTGACGGATGGGCTTAGAAGTGAAACTCATCCGGCCTGTTCTCTGATCAGTCATTGATCTGTAATGTTAGACTTGGGCTAAAGGGAGAGGGGGACCACAAATGACCACCTGCCAGTGCTTTGATTCAGGAAGGGACTGGCCAGCTGGCGGCACCCTGAGACACAATCCCCCTTCAGGCCGCGGCCGATCGATAGGACGGGGGGAATGATGGGGCCGTGCGTGATCTCATCAACAGTGGCCCTCACAACTCGCCCTGCCTCCCATTTACAGCCTCGCCAGGCGGCGCCTAAAAATAACCTACATCTCATCTGCAGGAAGCTTGCCGACACACACATTCGCACATAGTATCGGACATACAGAACTCAAGAGATGCGAGAGCCAGACCTGACTTCAGGTTCAAAGCTACTAAGAAGACTTTATAGTGAGTTAGAAGCATTTACATGACCAAATTACTAAACATTTGATAGATAGATAGATAGATAGATAGATAGATAGATAGATACACGCTTTTCCATCAGTATAATAATATAATTATTATATATAATCAATATCATATATATAAATTATAAATATTTTTCTGAGCAAGAATGCTATTTTATAAATAATTGTATTTAAATTATTATTAATTAATGATTATTATTATTATTAATACTACACTGTTATTAATTTAATAATTGTTATTCAATTTAATTATACTAAATTATTAATATATATATATATATATATATATATATATATATAGAATAAAATAATAAAAATATTTTATATATCATATTATATATATATATATATATAT